>NC_135558.1:3675000-3757500 GCF_964340395.1 Glandiceps talaboti | reverse complement strand
ACATCAAGCTTAACCACTGATAATTTTATTTTTTGCTCACATGCCAAATATCACATATCATTAGGCATTTATACACAACAAATATTACATTGCTGTAACCTCTGACCCTTTTTCAATTTTCCTAATTACAAAGTGTGTTATTTTGTTGTTGAGTTCTTTTAATGATATGTGACACCTTTGTAACATTTAGTTCTGTCATAACAAAGCTAACTATCTGGAGTAATTACGTTAATAAACTAGTTACTGAAGCATAAACATCTAAACATGGTGCTTAGATTACACTGTAACCATAGTAGAATTATTTATTCACCTTTTCTATGAGTCATGGAGAACTCTAAGGGATCAACTGATGCTAACAGACAAGTAGTCATGGCAACAACTTGTTAATATGTCACCAATTCTTGTCTTGGTTTAGATCATTGTGGTACAGGTAGCCTTGCCAGGATCATGTGTATGGCTTTAATTCCAGTAGCCAATATTATTCATTTTATCTTATAGTGTGCAGTACTGATCATTAATCAGCAGCTGGTGTGTGTGTGTGTGTGTGTGTGTGTGTGTGTGTGTGTGTGTGTGTGTGTGTGTGTTTTATCAAATGTCAATCCATTACCCCTCGAAACCACCACCGCTGTAAAGCCACAAAATGTTGTGAAGCCACGCACTCGGGCTCCACACTTTTGGCCCTCCTAATACGCTTAAAAAGGCATAAAAAATGCCTAGAAATGTTCTCAGCGATGGTCCTACTTTTTTGTCAAAAATATAATATGTGCGAAAATCGGCGTGAGTGTTCGCAAAAGTCACCAGGAAAGCACGCACTCATGTTC
The DNA here is from genome assembly GCF_964340395.1 of Glandiceps talaboti. Taxonomy (NCBI): domain Eukaryota; kingdom Metazoa; phylum Hemichordata; class Enteropneusta; family Spengelidae; genus Glandiceps; species Glandiceps talaboti. The sequence continues at coordinate 3,756,679 of NC_135558.1, read as the reverse complement.
TAGGCACATAGCGCCACCAAGAGTTGAAATCGTTCATGTGCGCATGCGCGTATCTCTGTAACTAGTGAGTGAACTCGTGTAAGTTTGCTGTTCACTTATGCATGAGTACTTCCAGCTCCAGGGAGCATTCACTGCCTCATGGCAAGTCCTGTCGTTGGAGTTTCCTTTTTCTGAAGGTTAGTACATCCACCATTCATACTTTGCTAATAATGACTATCATTTAAGACCATTATTTCAGAGTTTCAAATTGAATTGGCGACACTATTATTATGTGTCACTGTCCCGTCACAGTGAGCAAACTCGATTGAATATGGCCGCTCATATGATATACATCTTTGTGCTGTAGACGTTTTTGAATTCATATATTTTTGTCCAAATTTTCAGCAGTTAGTATTGTCAAACCTTTCATCAAAGGATGGGTGCATTCATCTGCTTGAATGTGTGTTTTTTTTATCTAAAAGTAGTCGCTCATGTTCGAGACAGGGGTGATCTTCAAGGGCTGTAAAATTTTAGTCTGAAAAACGAAAGCACAGAAGCCAAGAGTACTGAAAAACGAAAAGTCACAAATGAATGAAAATATAGACCCTGTTTATGTGGACAGCTCAGAATTTAAACTTTACCATGGGTTATTACAGAGATATTAATTATGTTCTTGTACATGTATATTTGCCATGTTTAATAGTATTGTTACAATAAAAATGGCGCAAGTTCACATGGCGGAAGTTCACCATTTGTAATTTTATAAACTTACAGATAGTTACGTAGTCGCTACTCAGCTCAGTCCCGCTATTCGCTAACTCAAAGGTCAAATGTTCACGTGTTTAATATTACCTCAAATAAGGAAGCATTAGGATTTTGGTTCGATATACACACTGGCCCGCTATCCCGAGTCTAGTAACTTTCTGTAAGGACCAGTAAAACTTACTAAAATGCCCATTGGCATTGCATGTATATCCTACATACGGGATAGTGACTTTTCAATATTAGGGAGCTCAGCATTCAAAATGGTGGCGATACGGATTCACGGTCACGGAAAGGTAAAATTCATTCGATTTTTAATTTGCTATTGTAACCAACTCTGATTGTCTATTCCGAGTATTCGCGATAAAATTATCAGTTTGGAAACGGGGTAGATTTTATATGAGTTCGTGCCATAACAGCTTATGTTGTGTAGTTTTCGAAAAGCACGCCCTGTGGGAATGTCGCCCAACAGGCGATCTCGCATGATTTCGTATTTATGTACAGTGCGTAGTCTTTCTAAACAGTAATTTTCAGATCAGTTGGTATCTAAACTACGTTTCTGAGTTATTTATTTGGTAGGTTATAAAGCTCCCTTTATAAAATCACTGTACAAATTGGACGTAAGCGTTCGTCCGGCCACGTTCAACTGAACTGACTATAGTGAAGCTCAATCATAACAATGGTTGCTGTCAAAATCGATGACGTGATCGTGTTTTCGGTGCGTCGAATTTCAAATCACATTAGTTTGAGGGTCCAATACTTCTTTTATTTTGTGTCAGTGAGTTTATTCAGCAAGAACACAACGTGTTCTATGTTTTTGCTGTGATGATCGTAATTTTTACCGGGTACAGCCTACATTGAAGCCATGTGGCACTGCTAATAGTAACAATAACACGATTCCGTTCTGTGTTGCGAGGTCGTGTTTTTGGGAACATTTCTAAATACACGAAACCAGTTATTGAATGTGTAGTGGATATTGATATTCAGTTTGAAAAAATCAAAATCCTGAACTTTATTTTACGATTGGTTTTGTCATTTCTTAGTAGTTATAGGGCCAACTGTATCACGTTTAACGTTTAATATGTCAACCCGGAAGTACATAGACATGAAAATAGACTACGTGTAATTAGTAACGAAATTTTACTCTAACTGCTGGTAACCTTCAGATTTATTTATTTTTATGTTGTGAATACATTCTAGTAAGCCCTAAGGATGACACTATAGAGACTTGCTGTATGGGAAAGTAATTTTTTGTCCTTAAAAATGCAAGTCAGACTAATGTGTACCAGAATGTTATATTTAAGCTAGAAATAAGACCACATGATCATATCTTATTACCCTTCATCCCCCCCCCCCCCAAAAAAAAAAAAAAAAAAAAAAAATTAAGACAAACTACATAAAGAAAGCCAAAATAGAAGCAGCCCCAAAACATAAAAAAGCAAACAAAATTACAGTAAGGAGCTGATGATGCACAAACAACTACAAAGAAATAGACAGTACAACTGGAACACAGGGTTTGAAATAAATATGGCGTTTGGAAAAGTGAATTAGAAGTAGAGCAAAAGCTAAGAGAGATGAAGAGCCAAAGTGAACAATTGAAAGCACTGAAAGACGGGACCACCAATTCTTTTGCAGGACTATGTTATCAATTTTACTAGTCCTGTGGGATAGTGTTTTTTTTACTCCAGTGTCAAACCCAGCATGATATGAATTCCTATTCTGATTTAATTTTGGGAATCTCTAAAAAGATGACAAATTAATTTCAAAAATTATATTCACATACACTGGCATGTGCTTCCTGTGAAACTTTGCTTTCAACGATCAACCTCATGGTATGTTTTCATAAACATAATCATCTTTAAGACAATAAATTTCGAAAGGATTAACTAGTATCTGTTTTCCAGCAAGTTCATTTGGTGAAATACCAGCTTTATTCATAAAATTCAGTTCAGAAAAGCTTATTGAACTTTACTATTCTCAACAGATTGTTTCTGTCAATGATGTCATCATTGATGAATGAAATGTACTCAATTCTACCAACATTTCTTGACAACATTTTTTGCTGAGGGTCAGACAAATAAATTAAAATATGATTAAAAGTAATTGTGTCTGCAGCAGAACTGAATTGCCCCAGAAATTACTGGCCAGCAAGATGAGGGCTTTGATTTCCCACAGTCCTGCTCTCTTTGAAAACCTGCTTATAGACAGCCACTGCTAAAATTTACACAAATGGTGTTATCAAGACCATTATGTTATAAAGTGTGATTAGGTGTGTAGCTATGGTGTGATGCCCAGTTTGGTCACAGATATGTATACGACTAATAATTGACCTACTAATAGGTAAATTCTTAAGTGGTAATCAGGTGCATGGGCATGATGTACTTGATGCAAAGGGAGTTTTAAATGGATGGCGTGTGTACTGGATGTTGAACTAATTACTACACTAAATTTCTTTTATTGTCAATGAGACCTTTGTTGAAGCTCAAAGTTGCTATAGACCCATGCAGTAACTTGATGGGCTTGTCAAAATTCATTACAACTGCCAGTTGTAATGAATTTTGACAAGCCCATCAAGTGTGATTGACATTACCCCAGTAAGAGAATGATGTGTAGTTAAAAGTCACTATCTATGGACAGTTGGTGTCATTTGTTGGGGATGCTTGTGACAAATATTTTGTTACCTGTATTACATCACAACCAAAGCAGTTTGTGAAGAAGACAGGCCACCTGTTTGACTTCTCTCATTACATACATTAATTAGTCCCCGTCAGATGAAGTCCGGACGGGGACTTATGGGTTGGGTTCCGTCCGTCTATCCATCTGTCCATCCGTCCGTCCGCCCGCAGCTGTTTCTTGGAGATGCTTGGACCAATTTTTATCAAACTAGGTACAGGGGCAACATACAAATGTACTATGGCATACATATGCACGTCAATTTGTTTTATGATACAATCCAATATGGCCACCTAGCAGCCATTTTGTTTGCGAATTGTCCCTGTCCAAAGCCATAACTCAGACATGCGTGAACAGATCTCATTCAAAGTTGCTATTAGGACAGTGTTTTATGACATACATGTGCATATTCATTGATGTCATGATACAATCCATTATAATATACCTAGTGATAATGCTGTGCCATGATACGCTATAGCCCTCATGGCCAGGCAATATGTGTTCAATATGGCTGCCTGGCAGCCATTTTGTTAGCAAATTTCCATGTCCAAATCCATAACTCAGACATGCTTGAATAGATCTCATTCAAAGTTGGTATTAGGACAGTGTTCTATGACTTACATGTGCATATTCATTTTTGTTGTGATACGATCCAATATGGCCGCCTAGCAGCCATTTTGTTTGCGAATTTTCAATGTCCAAAGCCATAACTCAGACATGCTTGAACAGATCTCGTTCAAAGTCGGTATTAGGACAGTGTTCTATGACATACATGTGCATATTCATTGATGTCATGATACAATCCAATATGGCTGCCTGGCAGCCATTTTGTTAGCAAATTTTCCATGTCCAAAGCCATAACTCAGACATGCTTGAATATATCTCATTAAAAGTTGCTATTAGCACAGTGTTCTGTGACATACATGTGCATATCCATTTTCGTCGTGATACAATCCGATATGGCTGCCTAGCCATTTTGTTGGCGCAGTTTTCATGTCCAAAGCCATAACCCAGACATGCTTGAACAGAGTAGTGATATCAAAAACAACCATATGAGGCCAAACAACATTAACCAGGTTTGAAAATGACAACATAAACTGCCAGTTCCTTAAAACCCAATCATAGCTGGGTCTATGTCATTTTCAATGACTTGTTTGTATTTTTGCCTTGAGTTGTTAGTGTGTAGGGAATAACGGTTTATTTGTAGAACAGTGACTCAGAGGTACTTCACCATGTAACTTTGTACCGATCAATCAGTGTGTGTGTGTGTGTGTGTGTGTGTGTGTAGAAGAGCTACTGAGACTATATATCTGCTGCTCATATTTTATGACTTCTTTTAACTATTACTACAGATGATACCTTTGTATAGAGAATTACACTGTGTGTGTGTTGTGTGTGTAAAAGTAAGACCATCTGCTCTACTTCCTTCATGTTGCTTAATTTTCTAAAGGGTGTGTGTATCGATTTTCAGTATAGACTTCAGAAGAGAGACCAGCTGCCACACATACATGTAGATTTATCCTTCTTTCAGTTGTTTAATAGCGTGCATAGAGAATAACAGGATAAGTGTAGAAGAAACCGTCTGCTGTTCTTATTTCATGTCTTCTGTTTGCTGTTGAGTTCTTACAGTTTGTAAATTTCTATAAAGAATTAGTTTGTATGTGTCACTTTGTTTGTATGTATGTATGTATGTATGTATGTATGTATGTATATGTATATGTGTGCGTGTGTTTAGAAGGCCATCTATTCTTTTGATCTCATGTTTCTATTTTGCTTTTGAGTTTTAAGTGTTTGTATAGAATAAGTGTGCAAGTATACAAGAGAGACCATCTGCTGTACTTATTTCATAACATCTTATGTACTATTGATAAATACAGTTTATTTTCAGAATTGCAGTAATACCATCTATTATAATTACTTCAAAAACAGCCTTATGATCCCAATTTGGAATTTACATTTTAGTGAGTGGTTATTCAATGTCATCTCCCTGTATTCCTTTTGATAGGTCGGATAGCTCATCCTGTCATTTATTTGGATTTGGATGAAAGTTTGGCCACAGATACTTTACATAATTTATGTAATTCATTTCCTGGAGAAACTTGAAGCTGCAGTAGTATCATTAAGAGAATACTATCAATTTACAAATTGCAGACTTTGAGGCTAAAGGTACACAAGGTAAGCATAATAATGGACCAGTGGGTTTTATGACATGTGCATTGTCTCTGGAACATAAATTCTTTTGTTTTACATGTACATTGTGTACATGCATGTAATGTGCCTTCAAGTGCAATGTTTTGAATATAGATCTTGTATTAATTATATTTTACGTAAATTCCTTGCATAGTTGCACCAGTTAAGTCGTCATTATGGAAAACCTGCTGATGGTAGAAAGTTGTTGACTCATTCATTTTGTGTTATATTTTGTAGCCTTACTGTTCAAACTTTTTTACATCCTTTTGTCTATAGATTTAGAAAAAATATGTCACGCAGTAGACGTGTTTCAAGACAGCCAGAGTATAAGAGGTATATAAGGGAAAAGAAGGATAAGCCCCATGTTGCAAAACAGTTCATCTGTGATTACAAAGGTGAGGAAATCTTAGTTGAAAACATAGATTGAAGTTTCTTTTTGCACATGTGTACCTGCCTGCCAGTGGCAAATAATGTAGTCTTAGAACTTACTGTACAAATACTGTAGGTCAGAGTGCAGAGGGTTTTTTTTCCACAAGCAAAGTTATAAAGTTTAGATAATGAAAGTAGCAAAAAGTGCAACATAACTGTTATATAATGTCATTCTCATACTTCATACTTCATACTTAGGCACAAAAGTAACTCCTAATCATGTGTGTTGACACCTACTAACTACACATTCATGTATGTATACAACTATCCCCTTTCCTTTTTCCCATTTGTTATTGATAAGAAAAAATATATTCAATAGAAGAATATTGCTATAAAATGTACTTGTATCAAGACAAGTTTATTTGATGCAGTAAATATCCAGTACACGATGAAGATTGCAAACTAAGAAATGATATCCTTTGACTTTTGTTAAGTGTCTTACGATGTATCCAACATAGCTTACAACTAGCTGGTGTTGAGTAAAAAAAATGCAGTCATAAAGAAAACCATGTGTACCTACTTAGTGTATAACACTTACTTTTTTTCTAGGACATGGAGTATTTGCAACAGAACCTATTTCAAGAGGAGACTTTGTCTTAGAATATCGCGGAAAGCTTATAACAAGTTTTGAAGCAGATCATTTAGTGTCTGAATTTCATCAGAAAGAGTACTATATGTTTCATCTACGCCACAATGAGAAAAGTTTGTGGTAAGTGTTTTTTTAATGTTTTTGTCTTCACAGTCCTGTTTTGGTATAGAGATGAGATTGCAGGAAAAGCCATCTCATTGAAACTACTGCAGTTAAAAGATTGTACGAATATACCGTTCCACTTCCAACTATTCAACAAGACATTGTAAATGACATAGGTGTTTTGGGTGGATTGATAGTGATAGAGGTGTGGCAAGGGGAATTGAGTGGGGGTATGGCTGGCATTGTAGTTCTTATGTTTGTAGAGTTTTGTGTAGAGTGGTAGGCTGAATAGATAGAATATTATATAGCATACAGATAGCATACATATTTTGTTGCGGACATTTTGTTACAATTTTGTCCATGTTCAAAGGCATTTACAAACATTCAGGAGTGGATCCTATTCAAAGTAGTATAAAGACAATGGTCAAAAACATAAATATGCATGTTTACATGCCATGGTAACAACATCAATCAAAAGCAGAGATGAATTGAACCACGCGAAAATAATGTATATTGTGTGTGGCTTACCCTTATGTGCAATGGATTATTCCATGATGTACAATCAGCTGTTTTGGTCACGTGAGCAAGCTTCTTGCTAAGCAGCAGCCATATGGTTGCCTACTTGACCGAACAAGCCATCCCTACCTTCACCCAACCTTTCAAACTGTTAAAGTTCTCCTTTGTGTTGATCCCTCACTGTTACCTTAGTTTTCTGCCCACAAATGCATATTGATTGACTTAAAAGACAATGAACTCTAAAAATGACTTGTAGAAAAGAACAATATAGCTGACCATTAATTACAACAACGACAAGTACTCGACTATCGAAGTGTGAGCTGACCACAGTGTATTGCTATCTCATGTATATCTGCATTACGGTAATGTGTGAATTTACATGGCAAACACATTGCTTGTAGAGTTTGGACTTGCTTTCTTCAACATCGTCAAAAAAGAACATCAGCCTCATATACCTTTCCATAAAGAGTTGACGTTGTGTCCGATCATTAGTTTTCTGTTCAATTTCACTCTGAAAACACGATTAGTTGTAGTTTGACATCATACATCATATGACAATCAAGACAAGCATTTTACAAAATGGCAGTTAATGACGTCACAAACTATCGTGAGGTGTTGGACACTTAACAGTGTAAGGTATAACAAGTCTCATGTATCACAAGATTTGTCCTGACACAATGCATACTGTATGTAAATGCAATTTTAGAATAGAATACATGTGAAGCCACAGTACAAACATGAAAAATATAAATTTTGGCAAAAAAAAAGCTTACAAAGTACATGGCAGCTCCATAAATTATGCACTTTATTTGCTGTCAGCTAGACTGATAGTACATGTATGTATGCAGTAGTGTGTTGTCCTTGTAGTGAGTTTAAGACAAACCGGTCGAGCCATGTCTGAGAAGCGGCTCCAGACAGTCAAACAGTTAATCAGTTAAAATGGCCACTGTCGGTCATATTGGATTGTATCACAAAATAAATTGATGTGCATATGTATGCCATAGTCAGTTTTCCTTGTAATGAGTTTCGAAAAAATCGCTCCAATCATGTCTGAGAAACTCTGGAAAGCAAAACAAACAAATGACCAAATGGCCGTATGTCAGCCATATTGGAATGTATCACAAAACAAATTGATGTGCATATGTATGCCATAGTTTGAAACAAATTGGCACAGTCATGTCTGAGAAATGGCTCCGGACATACTCCAGACAGACAAATATAATTGTGACAAAATGGCAGCCTGTTGGACATATTTGATCATATCACAAAATTAATTAACATGCATATGCACACCATACTTTGTTGTCATTGTACCAAGTTTGAGACAAATCAGTCCAGCCATGTCTGAGAAATGGGTGCGGGTGAACAAACGCACACACAAACGGAACCCAATCCACAAGTCCCCGTTCTAGACTTGTCCGATGGGGACTAATAATGATGCCCATTGGTGATCTCAGCTCCAGCAGGCATGCAGTCACATGTCAACCTTGGAATCTCTCAATGAGCATTGGAAGGTTTGGTGACAATCATGAAAACAAAAATATTGCAAGTTATTGTTTTGCTTAAGATTCACCCTTAAAAAGTCATACTATTTTTCTACTTTTCCATGGCTATACAGTATACTTTTAACAAAATCATTCAAAAGCATAAACTTTGATGTTTTTCATAATTTGCAGTGTTGATGCTTCTGAAGATGATGGATCTCTTGGACGATTTATAAATGATGACCATCATAACCCCAACTGCAAAGCAAAAAAAGTTCTTTTCAACTGCCAGCCTCACATATGTTTCTTTGCTCTTCGAAATATCGAAAAAGGTGGAGAAATAACATACAATTATGATGGAGATAACTTATATTGGCGTGAACAGGTAAAAGACACATTTATGAAATTTTTATCCCAGGTTTCCATTCCATTTCATTTATCATAATTATTGTTTGTGTGTGCAGAAATGACAGTTCATGTTGATTCAACAAGTGACAGGCATATTATGAATTAATACTATGTTGTATTTGTGAGGCCATAACTGTTCATTATCAGACAACAAAGTGTCAGATTATTGTAAACAATTATATAGCAGGTGTCACAAAGATATTCATTTTGTGTTGAAAAAAATAGAATAAACAAATAATAATACTTTTGATTGTATGTAATTATGATAGCAATATTTAATGTCCCAAATTTATACATGGGTTTTAGAGACATTCAGCAAGCAGAACTTGTGCAGTGTTTGACCTCATATTGCTGTCCTATAATAAGTCTCTAGGTGTAAATATTCATATGCATAGTAGGACATGTGTATGATGAGGGGAGACATTACATGTAAACACAGAAAGTGAAAAGTAAATGCATTAAAAAAATTGCTATGTTTTGATCAACATAAATGGTTATTGAATGTTGATTTATGTTGCTTAGGTCATATATGTTATACTGATACTGGCAAAATAAGACGTGTCAATATTAGGCAGCATCTAGTTCTTTCTATACAGTCTTATGTATAACACTTGGTACTTCATTGCTTTTTTCAGGCTTCCTATCATTGCAGAAAATGTAACCCATTTGAAGGTGATCAGGTTAGTTATAGAAATAGAGCGTTTTGACTCAAAATCTGTACCACTCTCTATCCTTTCAATTTTTGATGAACCTGAGCATGGAAAGCTAAAAATGATTGCTGTAAGCCTGAACATTTAATTTTTTGTGCAAAATTTCAGTTAACTGTGTCATACATTGTAAGCATGTAAATTACATGTGTACATAACTATGCATACATGTAGATGAATTGTTACACCAACTCAAATAAAAGAATTATTTCTTGTCAGTGGATCTTCCCCAATGATAAAATGCACATTTTTGTAAATATTATTATTATCATTATTATTAGTAGTGGTATCATTATAATTTGATATTTTCAAATGAAGCTGGTCATTGCTACTTTGTGCGAACAATGACTGAGTGTACATTTCTCTAAGAATGATTTTTTATCTCCCAAGCTTTGATTGGAATTATTTGGATTGTGACTGTCATTATCTTTTCCTGTGTTCACTTCTAACCAAAACCATATATTCCTACTGACACACTGATCGTATGAATCTATTGAGGAATACTTGATATAATCATTGTACTGATGTTATCTCAACAGATTGACAATCAAGACTCGGCACCATCAGCCATGTCATCACAACGCCAACAGGATTTGAACACAGCTCAAGCAGTCAAGTCATTTAAACAGAACACAGACTCAGTTCTAACAGCAATGTCATCTCAACTGAGAAAGAATTCAGACTCTGTTCAAACACCTGAATCATCTCAACAGAATAGCAATCCAGACTCATCTACAACAGCCATGCCATACCAACAGAATTTGAACACAGCTCATCAACAGACAGCCATGTCATCTCAACAGGACTCAAACACAGCCCAAGCAGCCATCCCATCTCAACAGAATTTTAACACAGTTCCAACAACCATGTCATCTCAACAGAATTTGAACACAGCTCCAACAACCGTGTCATCTCAACAGAATTTGGACACTGTTCCAACAACCATGTCATCTCAACAGAATTTGGACACTGTTCCAACAACCATGTCATCTCAACAGAATTTGAACACTGTTCCAACAACCATGTCATCTCAACAGAATTTGAACATGGTTCCAACAGCCATATCATCTCAACAGAATTTGAACACTGTTCCAACAGCTATATCATCTCAACAGAATTTGGACACTGTTCCAACAGCTATATCATCTCAACAGAATTTGGACACTGTTCCAACAGCCATGTCATCTCAACAGAATTTGAACACTGTTACAACAGCCATATCATCTCAACAGAATTTGAACACTGTAGACTCAACAGTCACATCATCTCAACAGAGTCAAAATACAGACTTTGCTCAAGCAGCCATGCCATCTCAACAGAATTTGAATACAGACTCGGCTCACACAGCCATAACATCTCAACAGAGTTTGAACACAGTTCCAACAACCTTGTCATCTCAACAGAACTTGAACACAGTTCCAACAACCATGTCATACCAACAGATTATGAACACTGCTGAGACAGTCATGCCATCTCAACAGAAAAAGACACCGGACTCAATTTTTACAGCAGCTGTATCATCTCAACAGAACAAAAATCCAGACTTATCAACAATAGCCATGTCATACAAACAAAATTTGAACATAACTCAGACGGTCATGTCATCTCAACAGGAATCAAACATAGCTCAATCAGCCACGTCATGTCAGCAGAATTTGAACACTGTTCCAGCAACCATCCCATCTAAACAGAATTTAAATACATACTCAGCTCAAACGTCCATATCATCTCAAGAGAGGTTGAACTCAGACTCTGCTCTAACGCCCATATCATCTCAACAGAATTGGAACATACCTGCAACAACCAATATATTGTCATCTCAACAGAATTTGATTTTGAACAGAGGCATAGCGCAAACAGCCATACCATCTCAACAGAATTCTACATTGAACACAGATAGAACTGCAACAGTGATGTCATCTCAACAGAATTTGAACACAGCTCCAACAACCATGTCATCTCAACAGAATTTGGACACTGTTCCAACAACCATGTCATCTCAACAGAATTTGAACACTGTTCCAACAGCTATATCATCTCAACAGAATTTGAACACTGTTCCAACAGCCATATCATCTCAACAGAATTTGGACACTGTTCCAACAGCTATATCATCTCAACAGAATTTGGACACTGTTCCAACAGCCATGTCATCTCAAAAGAATTTGAACACTGTTCCAACAGCCATATCATCTCAACAGAATTTGAACACTGTAGACTCAACAGTCACATCATCTCAACAGAGTCAAAATACAGACTTTGCTCAAGCAGCCATGCCATCTCAACAGAATTTGAATACAGACTCAGCTCACACAGCCATAACATCTCAACAGAGTTTGAACACAGTTCCAACAACCTTGTCATCTCAACAGAACTTGAACACAGTTCCAACAACCATGTCATACCAACAGATTATGAACACTGCTGAGACAGTCATGCCATCTCAACAGAAAAAGACACCGGACTCAATTTTTACAGCTGTATCATCTCAACAGAACAAAAATCCAGACTTATCAACAATAGCCATGTCATACAAACAAAATTTGAACATAACTCAGACAGTCATGTCATCTCAACAGGAATCAAACATAGCTCAATCAGCCACGTCATGTCAGCAGAATTTGAACACTGTTCCAGCAACCATCCCATCTAAACAGAATTTAAATACAGACTCAGCTCAAACGTCCATATCATCTCAAGAGAGGTTGAACTCAGACTCTGCTCTAACGCCCATATCATCTCAACAGAATTGGAACATACCTGCAACAACCAATATATTGTCATCTCAACAGAATTTGATCTTGAACAGAGGCGTAGCACAAACAGCCATACCATCTCAACAGAATTCTACATTGAACACAGACAGAACTGCAACAGTGATGTCTTATCAACAGAAATTGAACACAGATCAGACTTTGTCCTCAAAACAGAATTCAATCTTGAACAGAGACTCAGCTCCTCCAACAGCCATGTTTTCTGAACAGAATTTGAACACAGCTGCAACAGCCATGTCATATCAACAGAAGTTGAAGAGAGTTCTAACAGCCATTTCCTCTCAACAGACTGAGAATCCAAACTCAACTATTACAGCAATGTCGTCTCCACAGAACAAGAATCCAGACTCGAATGCCATCTCATCTAAAAAAAACAAGAATCCAGACTCGACTCAAACAGCCATATCATCTCAACAGAATTTGAACACAGTCTCAGCAGTAACAGCCAAGTCATCTCAACAGAGTGAGAATCCAGACTCTGCTTTATGTCAACATAAGAATCTCAGCTTGACCCAGTCAGGAATTCCGCTGGGGTGGAATAGGACTCCTTTCTCAACATTGCCAGCCAAACGCTCTCTGACATTCAGTAGATCTCAGAATGTTGCCATTGTTTCCCCCAGTAAGAAGCGTCATCGTAGTGAGGTATGTATGCTAGAACTAATTTGCTATATTGTGTTCATCATATTGATTTGTTCAAAACAGATATTTGGTCATGCTAACAGAGCAAAGTATATTTCTCAATACCCATTCTGACAGAATGAATACACACCTTACTTTTTCTTGAAGTAATAAGCCTGTAAGCACTGATTAATTAATATGTTAACCTTATCAGTTGTCAAAATACTAGATTATAGTAATTTTTTATACAAAAAATGAGCAATTAAGTCACAATTTTGTTACATGCAACCAACTTTTTTTTTTAAAGCCAAAGGTATTCGATGTGGATACTGCATTGGATTCCAGTGATGAGGATGTTGTCATGGATTCTAGTAATGAGGATGTTGTCATGGATTCTTGTAATGAGGATTCTGAAAATCAAAGCGATCAGGTAAGTTGGGATCTACATTATAGCTACAGTGCAAATCAGGACAGTGTAGATTTTCAGTGTTCAACACAGACAGATTTCTTGACATAAAGGTGTAACAACATTATTGGTGTGTGAAATGGGGTGATAGCAGGCAAGTCAATTTCATATGGGTACATGTTGGCACAGTATTTTGATGTAATTAGTCAGACATTACATGTTAATGTTTCTTTGATTGAAAAGGTAATCAAAATTTGATATTCATTCCAGAAGATGAAAACAATTCTGTTTTTTAAAAATCAGAGGGGTTGTAGATATACTTGAAAGTTTTGCCATGAAATAATCATTATGATTGGATATCAAATTGATTCAATTAGATACCAGTATTTTATCACCGCACCTTAATACCTTTTCTAATGTATCTGTCAGTCAAGAAAACTGTCCGATTTGAACACTGAAATTCCATGCTGTTTTGACTTGCACTCGCTGTATTAGACTAAAGTCCAATTGAACAAGGCCATGGATAACTGTGATGTTACATGTACCCAAGATGACCTAAACTGATAGCCATTTTGTTTCCATTGCACGTGATCAGTGATTGAAAAATCAGAAAAGATGTAAATTCTTGACAAAGCATCATAATTGTTTCAGGTTTCCCAAATCATACATCTGTTGTATGTGATACAATTTTTATCGTATGAGTAGTTTATTAAAAGCTTTTTAATGCACCAGAGAGGACATCAAGTGAACAGTAGTGACAGATTCGCCATATGATAAGTGTAGTGGAGGTATTTCTGTCAATTTATGTATGCCCTGACATTCACCAACTTGCAAAAACATAAAACAATCCATTACTGTAAGCTCCCATGTTTCTTATTTTGCATAGGGACCATACTCTTTCAATTCTTTGAAGAATACAGAAGACAGTGAAGCTGCAGAGTCCAGTTGTTCTGAGTATGTTCCCAGTGCTGACCCAGAAAGTGACAGTGATGATGATTCTGACTGTGATCACCTTAGTGTAGAATTGAATACAAGTGAGTGTCAAAATAGTGATACCAGAAGTCAACCAATGGACAAACCAAGACCTAAGCCTGGTACTGATCATGACTTTAATCACAGTAGTGAAGAATTGAATGTGACTGAGGGCCAAAATAATGATGGCAGTTGCCAACCAGTGGACAAAAAAGAAGCTGAGCCTGGATTCATCTCAAGTCAAAGTGAAGTAGGTCAGTCTGAGACAGGAATCTCAGTAAAGTGTGTTTCACGTAATGCACAAGGCAAAAGAATACAGAACAAAGTCAATTACTGCTACTACTGTGATAAAAAACAAACTCATATAGCTCGACATTTAAAGTTAATGCACAAAGAGGAGAAGGAAGTAGCTGCAGCTCTGGCTTATCCGAAATATTCAAAAGAACGGAAGAGATCGTTTAGTCTAATTGTGAATAAAGGGAACAAAGCACACAATATGGAAGTATTAACGAAGAACTCTGGAACTATTGTAACAAGAAGGCAACCATCAAAACAACGCACAGCTAAGAGTTACCTGTTCTGTGTACACTGTGGAGGAATGTTTTTCAAGGACACACTGTGGCGTCACGTACAAACATGTTTGTTCAGGAAAAGCAGTAGTGATGCAATAAAAGGTCGTCAAATACAAGCGAGTGCATGGCAACTAATGCCCATGCCAAAGAATGTTTCACATGAGTTTTGGAAAGTTCTGTCAGATATGAAGAAAGACGAAGTCACTTCTGCGATCATGGCTGACCCACTAATCATAAAGTTTGGAGAGAAGCTATTCAAGAAGCATGGACGGCGGCAGTTGGAAAGTGGTAAAGTTATATATGACACTGCAAAGAATGACTACATCAAACAGCGATTGCGAGAATGTGGCCGATTGGTTGTAGCAGGAAGAAGTTTAGGTCTAAAGATGATGGAAGATTTCATTTCTCCAGAGAACTTTCCGACAGTAATAAAGACAGTGAGAGCTCTTGGTAGATTTAATGGAGTGAGCTATGAAGTCCCCTCATTGGCATTGAAGACTGGCTACAACCTTCTTTCCCTCTCTGAGATTGAAATGTACTGTGCAATAATGGAAAACTGTGATGAGAGAATTAAAAAGGTATGTAGAAGTTAATGTTTTGTTCAGGGCTTATCAATAATATTCAAAGCCAACTGCAAATAATGTAATTGTAACAGTTACTGTAAAATACTCTAACACAGTGAATGTAGTAACAAATTATCCTGTTGTCTCAAAACCAATTATATAGGTTCACTCACTTGGCACCTAGATAGATCTTGTTTAATACATCTTTGACAACAAGAGGGTAGCGTAACACTCTCTCTACAGTTGTCAGTGGTTTTCTGTTCAACATCAATCAACAGAGAAAGGTACATTAGGTACCCACTGTGGTTGTCACTTCTCCCACACACGGCTACATCAAACCCTGAGTGGGGTACTGTACGTACTCCCATTATTTTTGTATGGCGGGTCCGATGCCCGAGTTGAAAACATCTACCAATGCAAACTCAAAAAAGTAGACACATTTTTAGGGATTTCTAGTCAAAATCAAACCTATATTTTAAGGTTTCTCTATGTTGAGGGGGTTTTCAGGTGAAATGTCAACCAATTTTAGGAAAGTGGCCCATCTGGGTGGCACATATCCGTACAACTTCCCAAGGGCTAACACCAACAATTGTTTGTTTGACAAGTTCATTATGAATATTTACTCATATTTTACAGGCTGAGCGTTTCCAGCAAATCTATAGATCAGAATGGAATGCTGAAATTTCTGCTGCTGCTCTTACTACACTCAAAGAAGCAAGATGGAATAAAACTGCAGTGCTGCCATCTTCTGAAGATGTACAGAAAATCACAGACTACTTATCTAAAGAGATGACACACTATAAAGACAACCTTTCTGGGGCACATATAGATGGATTCACAAAGGAAATGTGGGGAAAGTTGTGTCAGGTGACATTGACTTCTGTTATCATATTTAACAGGAGACGGAGCGGAGAAGTGTCAAGACTTCTTCTTGAAACATTCATAAATAGAGATGATTCACCACCAAATGCAGATGTCCTAGCTTCTCTAAGTACCACAGAGCAAGAACTATTGAAATACTTCACAAGAATCGTAACTAGAGGCAAAAAGGGCGGCAAGGTTCCAATTCTGCTATCACCCAACACATATGAGGTTATGGAATTGCTGGTGAAGACCCGACAAAGTGCTGGCTTAGAAGGGAATCCGTATTTTTTCGCTAATCCCAATGGAGCAAGAAGATTATACTACAGGGGCACCGATACTCTCAGAGCATGTGCAGTGCAGGCCAATGTGTCAAATCCTGAAAGCTTACAGTCCACACGTATGCGAAAGCATGTGGCTACAATGTGTCAGATCCTGAACTTGAAAAATAATGATTTAGCAAACCTTGCCCAATATATGGGGCATGACATCAGGGTACACAGTAATTTTTATAGACAACAAGAAAGTGCCGTACAAGCTGCACAGATAAGTAAGGTGTTGCTGGCTATGGAAAGTGGAACTATTGCCAAATATAGAGGGAGAAGTCTGGAAGAAATAGATATAATTCCAGAAGGTTAGTACCCTACATTTGAGCTTTACCTACAGTCACAGTAGTAATCTGAAAATCATTCATCAAAAAGATTTTGCTGCCAACGGACACTTGAATGGACAAAAGCATAGCAATACAAAAATAAAACATCCCCCTCACTGATCTACCACAGGCAACTGACAACGTACGAAGTATTTCAACTGTGTGTCCGCTAGACGTTCTGTCTCACGAGCTTCTACAACACATGTATTACAGAGTACGCATTCATCCTTATAACATGTATGTACGCGTCTACATGATACGCCATGTTCCAACGTATTCAGACGAAATGTATGGAGGTACCATCAAATTACCAGTACTTTAATTACCCTTTAAATATACTAATACAATCACTGAATTTTTTTTACAGTTGAAATACTTTGTACGTTGTCAGTTGCCTGTGGTAGATGGGGGAGGGGGAAACAGAATAAAAACGTACGATGGGCATGGTTTGGAATGACGCACGCGAGGACGGGAAACAAAACCTTTTTTTGGCCTAAGTTTAAATTTTGAAAATAAGAGTATGCACCAAATTTTATGTAAAGAAGAAATAAAATAGTATAATAAGTATTTCTCTTCATTTTCTTACATTGTACTAACCATCATACCTATCTGGGTGTCAATTGGTCTATTTAAGGCTTTATGATTTTGTCATTAAAGTTTAACCAAAGAAAATGATAATGACAACTGTATCAGAAAAAAGGAAAAAAATTTACTGCATCTAAATGTATGTGTGTACAGGCCCCTACCAGGGAACCCCCAAGCAGGTGCCCAAACCTGATGTATGTACACTTCACAATCACAATGTTTTATTTAAGGTCAGCTGCCTGGGAACACAGGCAAATTCATAGGGAACTGCGGTAACATTAGTGATGAAAAATGGAAGTGTCAATTGGACAAAATGACAGGGGAACCCCGGTAACATTTACCTACTTACCACCCTTAAATAAAACACTGCGTGACTTCTCTCTCAATTTCTTTGTGTCATGATGAGGACCTCACTCAAGCTTGTTTGCTCCAACAGAAGTTACTGGACTCCTTTCTGATGAGGAAGACTCATGTGATAGTGATTGTGATGATTCAAAAAAAGAAGTGGACCCTAATCCAGATTGTGATGATTCAAAAAAAGAAGTGGACCCTAATCCAGGTAAGTTAATTGTCCACCTGTACTTTAAAAAAAAATAATGCTCTCCTCTATGCTACATCGGACAAGGACATGTTTAAAACAGTTGTTAAATGAAAACAGTAGCACATTTAAAAATTGTCTGTGCTGCTGAGAAGTCAGAATTTTTAAGAACATACAAAGTGTCATCAGTCTTGTCATTAAATACTTGTATTTCTAAATATGTTTTTGTTTTTTAATGATATGAGATCCTTGTAAATGCCTACAAGTAATAACTGTTTCTTGAAGACATACTTATACATTAATGACCCTTTGGGGTGGTGTGGTGCATTTTTTGTCTTTTGTTGTGATTCAGTTTGTTTCAGGTTCTGGAGTATCAATCCAAGCTGTATAGAAATATTTACTATGAATCATTTGGGAAATCACAAGATAAAATTTAACATATATATATGTGATAGCTATAATGTGTGGTATACAGCAAGAATAGTTGGTTGGCAGCTCTTTTCTTTTGAATTCAAAAATTCTTGTCTTTGCTAACAGTGATTTTGAGTTGCATAATTTGTGAACATACCATCTTTACTGCATAGGCTTGATATTTTACACAGTGACTATAATTTTTTCATTAGCCTCCAGTGAGGGAATACAAAGAATAAGTATACATAATCAGACAAGTCAACCAGAGATTAGAGAAAATTGTGGACCTAAGAAGGGGTCATCTACAGGACCTAAAAATAGATCAACCACAGGTAAGTGTAAAATAAGTGCTAAACTGTCATAGAATGACTGGTTGTGATGGCTTCTGTCAATATCTGTTCCCAAGGAGGAAATAAGTTAGTCACCCAGAATGAATCAGACTGTTTTCCTCCAGTCAAATGAAATTGCATTCATTTCAAGTTACTTGCAGCCCGTTCGGGAACAGGTTGCTGTTGCTGGTCAATGTGTGTTTTATAATACACTACAGTGTACTTTATTGTTCCGGTACTAATGTCAGATCAATCCCTAAATGTCTTGATAGACAGTATCAAATGCTAAGCAAGGATCTTCGAGCATAAAAACTGACAATGCATGAGAAGGGGTCTGATGGATTACTTGCATTGCAGGATATGGAGTACTGTCACACCCCACGCACATGTGGACGTACATATGCTAACAAATTGTTAGTGTCACACTTTCTTTCAAGCAGTTGTGGGCTGACATAGTATTTGGATGCAACATGAGTACGAAAAGACTAGAGTTTTGTTGCTTAATTGCTCATTTGTATATTTATCAATGCGCGTAAATCCAGAAAGAATAGGAAAGTTTGCTTTGATGGAACTTGAAACAAACATTGATCATACAGCAATATGATAGTTCCAAAAGTTATTAAGTGCTACAGTGTCTTGTAATTGCTCATTTACATCATTAACAATGTCAGCTGAATGTTCTTCCTTGATGTCAAGGATGACAGTGAAAGTATATTGCTGAAAATTGGTCTTTTTTCTTTGTACATGTAGTTGGGACAAAGTCTAAAGTTGTTGGACGAAGAGTGCCATGGACAAGGGCTGAAGAAGAAGCCATTGACAGGAATTTCATGTCTCACATTCAAAAGAGGAAAGCTGTAACAAAGTCTGAAGCTGAAAAATGCCTATTGAAGGAGAAAGTGTTGTGCAACAGGGACTGGAAATTAATAAAATGGCATGTTCAAACCAGAGCAATAGCATATGAAAAAAAAGGCACCAAACAACAAATGTAATGTATGGTTTTGCTATTGATCAGAATTGTCTGGTTTATCTCCTATCTAGGCAGTGATCAAATTGTGACTTTTAACTGATTCGTGATTAGTCAACCCTCATGTGATAACCAATATTGCACATAGCTCACAGTAGATGACAGTGACAGTGAGGTATGTCTAATTATTTAATGCTTCACATGACCTTGTTTGTTCATGTAAAATAACACTGTCAAGTAACTATGTAGGTTAAACTGTGTGGTATACTATAAGCCATTTTCTACTGAAATTTGAAATTTTCATTCTCCAACACAACAACTTTTAAAAGCTGTACCTGATGCATTCATCCAGTCTAACTAAGGTATTCACCAGCAGACTGAAGGAATTGACATAAACAAACAGCAGGTGTTAACATGTTAGAAACACCACCACTCACTGGCTTAGTGAGTGAGTCCCATGTACATGTATGTGAAATGGTCCCCATCTCTGTTCAAAGTAGGCCTGTAAGCCCGTGGTTTCACAGTCAGAAGTGGTCACCAGATTGATATACTATGTATGTCCACAGTAAATTTGACATATATGTCTAGACACTTCGGATGTACTAGTAATGTGCTTGGCAATCTGTACGTGTTCTAAAAACCTCACTTTCAGTGATCTTTCCATCTCCCCGATTCAGTCTTGATCACACTGACTATCACTACCGCCCCCACATTTAATGCGATATGTTGGACCCTTCAGATCCTTTTTGTCTGTCTTGTCCTTTCGTTTTACTAACAATTGCTTGCATGATCATCTAAACAAAGATGGGAGCCATTTCAGTCTTTCCCATGCATAGGACCACTGTCACAGTGTTAATATCACTCACTAACCCAGTGAGTGGTTATGTTTCTAAACATGGTAAGTAACACCTTTTGTTCTTAGCTTAGCTAATTCATGTCAATTTTTTTCAGTCTGCTGATGAAGTTGATTAGTTAGAGGATGAAAGCTTCAGGTGTAGCTTTCAAAAGTTGTGTTTGAGATTGAAAAGTTCAATCCCTGCTGGAGGAAGTCTTGGATAATGTAAATGACACATATATTGGGTTCTGTCCATCTGTTCCTGCATGTGAGCATCTGAAGTCATATTTTTTTGACAAGACTGAGTTTATTTCTGGCAAACTTGGCACGAGTATAACATACATGCTTGTTTATTTCTTTTGTGACACATGTTCTAATATGGCTGCTCGGTGGCCATTTTGTTTGTGCTTTTCATGCCCTACATCATACTATAGTGCACAATGTGTGGAAATTAAGTATTCTTATGTAGAGTGCATTCAGTAGCATCATTGTCTGATATAATTTAAGTTATAATATACCTAGTGATAATGCTGTGCCATGATTCGCTAGAATCAGTCACATGATAGGAAAATAGAATGACTATTTCCCTAGGGAAATAGTTCCATCAACTATTACATGGTCATGTGACCACCGCACATTCACAGCAGGTCAAAATGGCAGCTTCGAACGATGTCGTCTGCCAACCTCAAGAAAAGAGGGCAAGATTTTCATGAGGTATATTATAAAACACATATTGCCTGGCCTATATTTGGGCTATAGCACCTGTTTATTACCCCTTCGTGACTGTGAGTTACCAGAATTACATGTTATTTCCCTTGGCTTCGGCCTCGGGGAAATAGCATGTGATTCTGGTAACTCACAGTCCCTCAGGTGTAATAAACGAGTGCTATAGCCCACATGGCCAGGCAATATGTGTTCACTATAATGAGCTATTTTGTGTGGAGAATATTCATATTTTGAGAGCTGTTAACTCCAAAACTTTGATGCTATTAAAGCATGTAGATACCTCATGCAAAGAAAGAGGTTAAATTGGCAAAGAAAATAATAAAATCCAGAAAAGTGCTTGTAAGTCTTTGCCTGCTTCAAAATAGCGATCATCTTGGTTGCATAAACTTTGTTGGGGTTGAGATGTCTTTAGGTCTTGATTCCTATAACTAAATATCAAAATACAGAAAGTCATTTTACTCATCTTTCCACCTGTGTAATAATTGTGTAAAGGTTGTGTAAAGGTGGTAAGTATGGACAGAATGTCATCTTTGGCCTTTTTTGCCTCCAGTCAAATCTTCCCTAGGTGATGTGGCAGGTCAAAGGTGATACTTTGTTTCATGCTACCCCTAGACAAAGGTGGTAGTAATCATGTGGGTCACAAGTGTGGTGATGGAAGGGTAAAGATGTGTAAATTATAAGACTTGCAGTGTAGTGTATGCATGATTTCTGCAGTGTAATTGGCATTAATATTACTATTGTTTTCATTTAATGAAAATTGATGCTTCTCTGGTAGTTGGTGAGTTAGGAGTTTGATAATTCTCTGCTGTATTTCATAAATTGGTGTTAACTTTGGAATCAGAGTTTGTTAAGAAGCTGGGTTTTTTTTTGTTGCTTCTCTCAGACTGGTAGTTGGTGAGTTAGGAGTTTGATAATTCTCTGTTGTACCTCATAAATAGGTGTTAACTTTGGAATCAGAGTTTTGTTAAGAAGCTGTTTTTATGGCCTTTCTCAGAGTGGTAGTTGCTGAGTTAGGAGTTTGACTGTTGTACTTCATAAATAGGTGTTAACTTTGGAATCAGAGTTTTGTTAAGAAGCTGTTTTTATGGCCTTTCTCAGAGTGGTAGTTGCTGAGTTAGGAGTTTGACTGTTGTACTTCATAAATAGGTGTTAACTTTGGAATCAAAGTTTGTTAAGAAGCTGTTTTTTTAAAGATAGCCTTTGGTCTGATAGGGCAGGACTGATTCAATGCAAAATATGACCTAGTGAAGTAACTATGTATTAAGTTCCACCAACTGTGGTTGCCGACAATCATGTGTGCATATAAGTTTCTTGTTAACTAGATGCCACCAGGTGTGGTATAGTACTGACATTTTAAAACAATGGCATTGCCATGGAAATTTACCACACAATTTAATTTTCATATGAGCATTTTCCAATCACAATTAGTCAATTTTCAATGTAATTGAAATGTCTGACCATCAAGCCTTTGTGTTGTGTTACACTAGCAATAAATGCCATCGGAACTGGCTTTGATTCTAGGCTACATATTCTTGTAATTACTCACTTATCACACCAACTGATTTCAAAATCTCAACCTTTTGCTGACAAAGCAATATTAACGTGTGCTGTAAGGTTTTGATTTTTGGCGCCTGTTTTTGAAAGACAGCTAACATGAGCTAGAGCAACTAGGATAGTTCATCAAAACATTTTATTCAAAGTTGAAGGCTTTGTGACATTGAGTTTTCCAAGTTCATGTTTTTCCTCTTCATATGCAAGTTTGACTTGACAGTTTGAAGGAAATTGTTTTTCTGAGAAATGACTTTCTTACCCAATATCAAAATAACATGGGTTCTTAGCATGGCATATTTGTAACTTTGTTGGCTTTGATGTTTGTAAAAAAGAGTTTGTGCACTCTCCTCAGTCGCACGTTCTACCATGTTACAGTGTTA
Organism: Glandiceps talaboti; assembly: GCF_964340395.1. NCBI lineage: Eukaryota > Metazoa > Hemichordata > Enteropneusta > Spengelidae > Glandiceps > Glandiceps talaboti. The sequence continues at coordinate 3,733,103 of NC_135558.1, read as the reverse complement.
CTTTGTAAATGATCCTACTTATTCAAAGTGTTGTTTTTCTTTTTCATAATTGTGAAGTCGAAGTCAAAGGTCTGTCATGTTGCCATATTACTAAGAGTGTGTGGATGGCCTTATTTGTCACTTAAATTATCACACTCCAGGGCCTTCCATTGTACCATGGTACCAAGGGTGTGTAAATGGTCCTGCTTTTCTGTTGAAAATACACACACCAGGGTATTACTTTGTAGCTTGTATTGTGTACATGATTTGACTTATTTGTGTCTTCTATTTAAAATTACAGCAGAAATTGAATCTCTCATCTGTGGCCTGAGCTTTGGTGACTTTGTGGTGACCATAGTATAAGGAACTTGAATGGATACTAGGCTACATACTAACTTGTTTGCTAACCTATCACAGTCTTATTTCATAAGCACAATACTTTAAACTCACTTTCCTAAATATAACAACAATGGAATAATTTTGATTCATGTTCCTCTTCCTGGAAAAATGTTTTAATGCAGGTAGTAGCTAGTCACTAACTGGACAAATCTCTGTTGTACAGGAAAGAGTTTGACCTTTGTAAACAGAATTTTTTTGTTATTAAGTTTTTTTCAAAGTAAATTTGTTAGTCACATAAGGCACAATAATTTTTGGCAGATGGGGGGAGGGGGGCAGGTTTATTTAATACAAATGCATCATGTAACCTACTTTAGACTCCATGTGAGTTCTGCCAACTATGGTCACTACACCGTCACCTGGGCTCAATGCATTGTCATACATAAATTTAGCTGTGACCATGGGCTAGTGTATCGATCGACCACATTCTGAAAATAATGCATGGCTTTCCTTGGAAATGTACCATTTAATTCATTTTTTTGGTTGCTGTTCAAAGCTGCATAGCCTGTAGTTGACCTATTGTCTGTTTACATTCTGGGACTTCCTAATTTTCCACTTCAGAACACAATAATGTCTCCCTCTCTACCAAACTCCCATGAGTGTTTAAATGACCCCATGTTAAACTTTAAAAAATACATTTTACCAAAATACTATGAATGTGTAAATGTTCAACTTTCCTCATAAGTACACACTACAAACTCCTTTCATTGTGCCATATTATTACTATGATTGTATAAATGGCCAACTTTCAATGTATAAATGGACAGTCAAAGGTCTGTCATGTTGCCATATTACTAAGAGTGTGTAGATGGCCTTATTTGTCACTTAAATTATCACACTCCAGGGCCTTCCATTGTACCATGGTACAAAGGGTGTGTAAATGGCACTGCTTTTCTTTTGAAAATACACACACCAGGGTATTACTTTGTAGCTTGTATTGTGTACATGATTTGACTTATTTGTGTCTTCTATTTAAAATTACAGCAGAAATTGAATCTCTCATCTGTGGCCTGAGCTTTGGTGACTTTGTGGTGACCATAGTATAAGGAACTTGAATGGATACTAGGCTATATACTAACTTGTTTGCTAACCTATCACAGTCTTATTTCATAAGCACAATACTTTAAACTCACTTTCCTAAATATAACAACAATGGAATAATTTTGATTCATGTTCCTCTTCCTGGAAAAATGTTTTAATGCAGGTAGTAGCTAGTCACTAACTGGACAAATCTCTGTTGTACAGGAAAGAGTTTGACCTTTGTAAGCAGAATTTTTTTGTTATTAAGTTTTTTTCAAAGTAAATTTGTTAGTCACATAAGGCACAATAATTTTTGGCAGATGGGGGGGGGGGAGGGGGGCAGAGTTATTTATACAAATGCATCATGTAACCTACTTTAGACTCCATGTGAGTTCTGCCAACTATGGTCACTACACCGTCACCTGGGCTCAATGCATTGTCATACATAAATTTAGCTGTGACCATGGGCTAGTGTATCGATCGACCACATTCTGAAAATAATGCATGGCTTTCCTTGGAAATGTACCATTTAATTCATTTTTTTGGTTGCTGTTCAAAGCTGTATAGCCTGTAGTTGACCTCTTGTCTGTTTACATTCTGGGACTTCCTAATTTTCCACTTCAGAACACAATAATGTCTCCCTCTCTACCAAACTCCCATGAGTGTTTAAATGACCCCATGTTAAACTTTAAAAAATACATTTTACCAAAATACTATGAATGTGTAAATGTTCAACTTTCCTCATAAGTACACACTACAAACTCCTTTCATTGTGCCATATTATTACTATGATTGTATAAATGGCCAACTTTCAATGTATAAATGGACAGTCAAAGGTCTGTCATGTTGCCATATTACTAAGAGTGTGTAGATGGCCTTATTTGTCACTTAAATTATCACACTCCAGGGCCTTCCATTGTACCATGGTACCAAGGGTGTGTAAATGGTCCTGCTTTTCTGTTGAAAATACACACACCAAAGTATTACTTTGTAGCTTGTAATGTGTACACAATTTGACTTGTGTCTTCTATTTAAAATTACAGCAGAAATTGAATCTCTCATCTGTGGCCTGAGCTTTGGTGACTTTGTGGTGACCATAGTATAAGGAACTTGAATGGATACTAGGCTACATACTAACTTGTTTGCTAACCTATCACAGTCTTATTTCATAAGCACAATACTTTAAACTCACTTTCCTAAATATAACAACAATGGAATAATTTTGATTCATGTTCCTCTTCCTGGAAAAATGTTTTAATGCAGGTAGTAGCTAGTCACTAACTGGACAAATCTCTGTTGTACAGGAAAGAGTTTGACCTTTGTAAGCAGAATTTTTTTGTTATTAAGTTTTTTTCAAAGTAAATTTGTTAGTCACATAAGGCACAATAATTTTTGGCAGATGGGGGGAGGGGGGCAGTTATTTATACAAATGCATCATGTAACCTACTTTAGACTCCATGTGAGTTCTGCCAACTATGGTCACTACACCGTCACCTGGGCTCAATGCATGGTCATACATAAATTTAGCTGTGACCATGGGCTAGTGTATCGATCGACCACATTCTGAAAATAATGCATGGCTTTCCTTGGAAATGTACCATTTAATTCATTTTTTTGGTTGCTGTTCAAAGCTGCATAGCCTGTAGTTGACCTCTTGTCTGTTTACATTCTGGGACTTCCTAATTTTCCACTTCAGAACACAATAATGTCTCCCTCTCTACCAAATTACCATAAGTGCTTAAATGACCCCATGTTAAACTTTAAAAAATACATTTTACCAAAATACTATGAATGTGTAAATGTTCAACTTTCCTCATAAGTACATACTACAAACTCCTTTCATTGTGCCATATTATTACTATGATTGTATAAATGGCCAACTTTCAATGTATAACAGTCAAAGGTCTGTCATGTTGCCATATTACTAAGAGTGTGTAGATGGCCTTATTTGTCACTTAAATTATCACACTCCAGGGCCTTCCATTGTACCATGGTACCAAGGGTGTGTAAATGGTCCTGCTTTTCTGTTGAAAATACACACACCAAAGTATTACTTTGTAGCTTGTAATGTGTACTCAATTTGACTTGTGTCTTCTATTTAAAATTACAGCAGAAATTGAATCTGTCATCTGTGGCCTGAGCTTTGGTGACTTTGTGGTGACCATAGTATAAGGAACTTGAATGGATACTAGGCTACATACTAACTTGTTTGCTAACCTATCACAGTCTTATTTCATAAGCACAATACTTTAAACTCACTTTCCTAAATATAACAACAATGGAATAATTTTGATTCATGTTCCTCTTCCTGGAAAAATGTTTTAATGCAGGTAGTAGCTAGTCACTAACTGGACAAATCTCTGTTGTACAGGAAAGAGTTTGACCTTTGTAAGCAGAATTTTTTTGTTATTAAGTTTTTTTCAAAGTAAATTTGTTAGTCACATAAGGCACAACAATTTTTGGCAGATGGGGGGGGGGAGGGGGGCAGAGTTATTTATACAAATGCATCATGTAACCTACTTTAGACTCCATGTGAGTTCTGCCAACTATGGTCACTACACCGTCACCTGGGCTCAATGCATGGTCATACATAAATTTAGCTGTGACCATGGGCTAGTGTATCGATCGACCACATTCTGAAAATAATGCATGGCTTTCCTTGGAAATGTACCATTTAATTCATTTTTTTGGTTGCTGTTCAAAGCTGCATAGCCTGTAGTTGACCTCTTGTCTGTTTACATTCTGGGACTTCCTAATTTTCCACTTCAGAACACAATAATGTCTCCCTCTCTACCAAATTACCATAAGTGTTTAAATGACCCCATGTTAAACTTTAAAAAATACATTTTACCAAAATACTATGAATGTGTTAATGTTCAACTTTCCTCATAAGTACACACTACAAACTCCTTTCATTGTGCCATATTATTACTATGATTGTATAAATGGCCAACTTTCAATGTATAAATGGACAGTCAAAGGTCTGTCATGTTGTCATATTACTAAGAGTGTGTAGATGGCCTTATTTGTCACTTAAATTATCACACTCCAGGGCCTTCCATTGTACCATGGTACCAAGGGTGTGTAAATGGTCCTGCTATTCTGTTGAAAATACACACACCAAAGTATTACTTTGTAGCTTGTAATGTGTACACAATTTGACTTGTGTCTTCTATTTAAAATTACAGCAGAAATCGAATCTCTCATCTGTGGCCTGAGCTTTGGTGACTTTGTGGTGACCATAGTATAAGGAACTTGAATGGATACTAGGCTACATACTAACTTGTTTGCTAACCTATCACAGTCTTATTTCATAAGCACAATACTTTAAACTCACTTTCCTAAATATAACAACAATGGAATAATTTTGATTCATGTTCCTCTTCCTGGAAAAATGTTTTAATGCAGGTAGTAGCTAGTCACTAACTGGACAAATCTCTGTTGTACAGGAAAGAGTTTGACCTTTGTAAGCAGAATTTTTTTGTTATTAAGTTTTTTACAAAGTAAATTTGTTAGTCACATAAGGCACAATAATTTTTGGCAGATGGGGGGGGGGGGGGGAGGGGGGCAGATTTATTTATACAAATGCATCATGTAACCTACTTTAGACTCCATGTGAGTTCTGCCAACTATGGTCACTACACCGTCACCTGGGCTCAATGCATTGTCATACATAAATTTAGCTGTGACCATGGGCTAGTGTATCGATCGACCACATTCTGAAAATAATGCATGGCTTTCCTTGGAAATGTACCATTTAATTCATTTTCTCCATTGCCCAAACAAAAATACTCAGTACCTGAACAATAATTGAAATCTCTGACTAACCCTGAAGCTTTGGAGTATGTGGAGTGATAATATAAGTGGACCTGGCATTCTGGGCCACCTACTCACTTTTTGTTCACCTATCACACCATTTTATTTAAAAAGTTCAACCTTCACTGAGTACCATGGTGGAACTGTATTTGTTATTGTTCATTTGAAGTCAGTTTTTCACATTTTTTGAAATATAAATAAACTGAACAAGGCTTGGGTATACTTTATGTAAACATCATGTTCAAAGTTTAAGTTGAAACTTTTCTTACTTCATTTTTTCTCTTCATGTGCAAGTTTTACTTGCCAGATCATCTAAGAAACCCTTTTAAGTAGAAGTCTTTATTCCAAAACCAAATAATGTTGGTCCACAACATAGCAAAGTTCTAACTTTTGGTTTTGATGTTTCAAATAAAAGTATATGTTCAGTATATTGTTTCTGTGTCTGTTGTAATATCCCCCTAAAGTCTAATATCTAGCAAGACCACATATATGAAGTGCTGTCAAATGTGAGAACAATATATTGAGTCATCAGTCATCTTACAATTGTGTATTGGTTGCTGTTCAAAGCTGCATAGCTTGTAGTTAACCTCTTGTCTGTTTACATTCTGGGACTTCTTAGTTTTCCACTTCAGAACACAATAATGTCTCCCTCTCTACCAAACTCCCATGAGTGTTTAAATGACCCCATGTTAAACTTTAAAAAATACATTTTACCAAAATACTATGAATGTGTAAATGTTCAACTTTCCTCATAAGTACACACTACAAACTCCTTTCATTGTGCCATATTATTACTATGATTGTATAAATGGCCAACTTTCAATGTATAAATGGACAGTCAAAGGTCTGTCATGTTGCCATATTACTAAGAGTGTGTAGATGGCCTTATTTGTCACTTAAATTATCACACTCCAGGGCCTTCCATTGTACCATGATACCAAGGGTGTGTAAATGGTCCTGCTTTTCTGTTGAAAATACACACACCAAAGTATTACTTTGTAGCTTGTATTGTGTACATGATTTGACTTATTTGTGTCTTCTATTTAAAATACAGCAGAAATTGAATCTCTCATCTGTGGCCTGAGCTTTGGTGTCTTTGTGGTGACCATAGTATAAGGAACTTGAATGGATTCTAGGCTACTTGTTTGCTAACCTATCTCAGTCTTATCTCAAAAGCACAATACTTTAAACTCACTTTCCTAAGTATAACAACAATGGAATAATTTTGATTCATGTTCCTCTTCCTGGAAAAATGCGTCAATGCAGGTAGTAGCTAGTCACTAACTGGACAAATCTGTAATGTACAGGAAAGAGTGTGACCTTTGTAAGCAGAATTTTTTATGTTATTCATTTTATTTAAAAAGTTCAACCTTCACTGAGTACCATGCTGGAACTGTATTTCTTATTGTCCATTTGAAGTCAGTTTTTCACATTTTTTGAAAAATAAATAAACTGAACAAGGATTGGGTATACTTTATGTAAACATCATGTTCAAAATTTGTTTCACTTCATGCACACAATTTACTTGCCAGATCATCTAAGAAACCCTTTTAAGTAGAAGTCTTTATTCCAAAACAAAATAATGTTGGTCCACAACATAGCAAAGTTCTAACTGTTGGTTTTGATGTTTCAATTAAAAATATATGATCAGTGTATTTTTCTGTGTCTGGTGTAATATCTGTGTCTGGTGTCATATCAGCCCATGACTTCAGAATTCAGAGCACTATACAAAAACCTATTTGTAATCACATTGTCCCTTTGTGAAGACCAGTTACAACAAGGGGTGTTCAAATTTGCCATATTGTTTTACCTTGTCTTTATTGGCCAATAAAATCATTGTCAAATAAAGGTAAAAGTCTGATTTTACACACCAGAATATGACTACAATCGTGTTTCAAGAAGTCTACTAATAACATGCTAACAACCTAGTAAACTTTAAACTGGTTTTGAAGTTTTCAAGAGTTTTTGGTATCTTTTCCTCTGTCTACTCTGCATTCTAAAAAGGAAGAAAGCATATGAAATTATGTGAAATACCAGATTATTACAGTAGGTTGTCAGTTTTCTGACAATTTTGCAGTTGCTGTTGTGTAAAGATACAACGGAAAATACAGGGATACTTAATTTACCTTTTAAAAATGCATAAAGGTCCTATTTTATACTTTACTTCCATGAGTATGTAAATGGCCCTACTTCCCACTTAAAAGTACACACTCGGTCCAAGGTCCTACTTTTAAGCTTATGCCCAGTAAATGCTTCACACCCAATGGCTCCATAAACCACGTCAGCCTGGGAAGGCTTCACAAGTTCACATGCCTACAGAAAGCTCAATAATGGTTGTTTCTTTAAACTGCGATGATTTTTGTATAGTCTGCTAGGGGAAGAATATACGATATCATGTTCATGGATTTAGCATCACAACAAACTAGGGGTCTCATAACACACACCCGTACTGAAGGCCTCATTTGTAATAAAACACACGTATGTGTGTGTGTGTGTGTGTGTGTGTGAGTGTGTGTGTGTGTGTGTTTGTGTATGTGTGTGTGAGTGTGTGTGTGAGTGTGTTTGTGTATGTGTGTGTGTGTGTGTGTGTGCGTGCGCGCACGTGTGCGCATGCATGCGTGAGTGAGTACAAGTGCCAATACATTGTATGTAAGGGTATTTGTCAGTGTGCCCTCTAGGCCAATTTGACGTGCCACTGACACACACAATTTCTAGTGATGCTCCAAAATTTGGTGTTCTCTATCTCTTACAATGTGGTGGTGACTCACAAAAAATGCTAGTTTTGTAATTTTGACTCGCAACAACAAAATGTGGCTATGACAAGAGGACACATTGGTGTCTGTAAACTTGTCACTATAATTTGCACTTGTAACAGTTGGGAGGAACACCTCATTTCTACTCAACCCAAATCAAGCCACTAAAGGACTGTGATGCAATCTTACATTTTTTTATATCATTACTACCAGTGCCTTATCATGATAAGTTAGAATCAACCACTTTTTATATAGCTCCTATGGACATACACGTACCATATGTTTTCGAGTCCTAAATTTTAATATCCTAATCCGATGTATACTTTACATGATCAAACAATTCTATGCAAATTCTCCTAACTAAGTTGATATCAAAATACATTTCACAACTTTCCTTGATCAAGGCATTCATGTAAATTCTCAGATCAGTTGGAAATGATGTGTTCTGTTCTCACGACACAGGTCAATAAAGGTCAATCATGATATAAGCATGTCAACGCCTTGTCACTCATTACAACATCAATATATACCTACAACTATAGCCATGCAGGATATCAGAGGTGTTGCCATGGCAACAGACACACGGCGACTATGCGTCATAGATCTTTGCCTGGTTTGTGTTGTCTTCTGTCCAGTTTGTCACTTGGAATGCCGGTATCAGTGAAGTGGATTTATCTTGAGTCAGAATTCACATATTTTGATAGCACTTCAGTATTATGTTTTATAATGTTGTTTATATAATTGGAAGTCAAGTGTTCTCCTGATGGCTTTATTGGGTTTATTCTGATCTCCAAGAAACATAATGTATATGGTGAAATTTCATCTTAGCTACTCCTGATTACTTTTACCATTCCTTGCTTCTGTGCTTGTAGCAGGGTACCCCTTTCAACTAATTGGACACAACTGAAACACAGAATTCCACAAAAAAATTTAAAATGTTCCCCTATTCCTTACTATATGTGGTAATGATTCACAAAAAAAACATTTTTTGATCGTACGATTTTGTGTAAATTTGTGCACATTACACTGGGTGGTTGAACTTCTTTTTTTTAAAGAAGGAATTCTTTGTGTGTTATTGCTATTGACCAAATATTTATAAAAGTCAGCATTTTGTGGGTGAAATCCATAGGATATCTCATTCATAAGTTTCGGTGCACATTTGGGAAACTAATAGTTTTACAAACTTTTTCCTGTTACTGAATACCTGTCAAGGTTTAGACATCAGTAAAATACTGAAATTTATTCAAGTTCTTCCATCTGAAATCTGTCATTACCATAAAAAAAAAAATCCATGACTCAAAACTGCAATCTTCGTAGTTTCTTAGCCTTGACTTGTTTTAACCCTCACTCTGTGGCATACCTAAAATAGTCATTTCATTGAAAAATAAAATATGACAGTGGCCATATCTGAAGAATACTACATTGTAATGTATGTTCAGCTTTATGCTGTGAGAACAAGTTTGTATTTGATAACACCAAATAACAACTGTCGTATCAACATAGGGTGTACTTTAACATTTGTTACCTGTCTCTTTTAGTTTGTTAGGTTATTATAAACGAGACTAGAGTACTCAACATTTTGAACCCAGTATTGTTTAATTTGACAATGATGTCATCTATCACCCTAATGAAATCTTACTTGCTTCCTTTATCTTGTTTGGGTTACAAAATAGACTATGGTACATCTCAAATATTGAAGTTAGTGTTCTACAGTTGTGAGTAATCTAACATAAACCCTAATGTTACTTGCTCTCTTCATTTATTTGGGTTCCAAAACAAACTAGGTACAACATCACAAATATTGAAGTCAGTGTTATTCACGGTTTTGTCACTATGTACAATGTAGGTATTAGAATTAGATCCCTCTATTCTCAGCATTACAATGACTGATAACAACCAGATCTCCAAGTCCAGTCTTCTTATCAGCATTACAATACCAGACACCACTACAAGACCTACAAGTCCAGTCTCTTTGTCCAAAATCCAATGACAGCAGATAATACTATCAGATCTCCAAGTCCAGTCTCAGGATGTCAAGGGTACAGTAAGCAGGAAAATTCTGGCAGAACAAGTGATTTCTAGTTTGTGAAATATTTTATTTTTCAAATACAGTAATAACTGGTGATTGGACAGTTTCAATTACAGATAAATGGTGATTGGACAATTTCAAATACACTTTTATACTTACATGGATGAATGCTACAATTTAATAATATTCCAAATCATCATGAACAACATTCTGTGAGATTTTGACACTATAGTACCTTCTGGTGCACACAAAGACATCGTACAGTTCCTTTTCAGTAGCCATATTGTCATACATCATAGAATCAATCAGGCTTGGAGGCCTTATATGGCTATGACAGTGAGATCTCTGTACCCTACACCTTACCTCAACTCTACAGTTTAGATGCCATATGTGGCTGTGATATTTACAATTGTTGAATTGAGAACGACCTGCACCATACACTTTACTTCAAACCAAAAAGACCCTACGGGCATTTCAGGAAACTTATTGTGAATTAGCATGCATTTCTACAAATGAAACATGCTATGGATTGTTATATAGCAATATACTATTCTAATAACTAGCACACAAAACCTAGCTTGTAGTGAACACCTCACTGAGTGGGAATCACACGTGGCACTATATGCTTTAGTACCACTTAACATATTTAAAGGCACCGCAATTAGGCAAATTTATATTCAGTTTTCTTTTTGCTTTAAGATTTCCAAGATTAAAGTACTTTTGTGTCACCTATCAATGTTCATTCACTCAACAACAAAGTATGAAAATATGCAAACCATTCTATTTCCAATTCTCTTTTCTTTAAAAAAAAAAAAAAAATAATTTCTCACATTTTCTGATTTGAAAATCTGAAAACCAGGGTTGTTTACAACTTGCAGTTTTTTCATCAATTCACACAGAAACTTCAGCACTGACACGATAGTTATTGAAAGGAAATTGAATGTTACCACAGTGAACACACAATATGGGAGAATATTTATGGACATGACTGACAAAAAAATGTCAAATCAAATGTTTACATAATATGAAATACCATATTTTTCAGTGAGATAACTTTTGTTGTGCCAAAACAAAGGAAAGGTTTGATTACATACAGGTATATCGGGTTTTGTTGAGTTTAAACAATACTACTGTACAACAGTCAACATGCCCCGATGGTTGAAAAGACTATTCACAGTGAAATTTTGCTCACACATCAAGGAAATATTAAAACTTACCGTGAATAAATATAGACAGACTAACACAGATGTAAAGGATGTCTGCTGAATTCAAATGACCACCTCCTTCCTGCTTTGGAAAGCCTTGTCTTGAGGGTGATGGAGAAAGAGAGAGAGAATGAGAGAAAGCCAAACAGGTACTAAAGGGAATGCTGCTGTTTTAAGCGACTTGGTTTATGGCGACCAGAAGTCTGTCAAAGAAAGAAAAAAAAACAAGAATATTGTTAAAATAAAACAAGACATAGCTCCAAAAATGTGTGTTTAAATTACTTGCAGAAATAACATTTGACCAAAGTCAAGAACTGTGGTTTATACATGAACATTTACAAAAATCTCTACATTTTTCCCTCTGGAAATTTATTCACTCAAGTCCAACAGAATGGGTCAAATGTTGAAGTCAGGATTACTTTCTGAATACAATACACAGGGCACAACAAATATTGGGCTTGGAGTAAATAGATCTGACCAGTGTGGTTTCTCATTGTCTTCAACACAATATCTCATACTTTTAGTAATTCTATACTTTGGCTAAAGTTCTCCTCAGTCAGCATTTTTTGCTACTAACTACACCCAGCACTGTTTCGTCATGTATCTTGTGGAATCTGCTACTAACTACATCCAACACTGCTGTGTTTAATATCATATCTCACTCTCTCTTAGTCTAATGGAGCCAGTGACAGACTACTTTCATGCGGTTTGTTGTATAACTCCCTCCTAGAGTCCTACTCTGCAAGACATGATGTTTTGTGCCAAGTGGTTGACAACTAAAAGGGTTGTCTATCATAGAACTTCCAACAGACTACTTTAGGCAATGTTATCATGTTTAACTCTCTACTTACTTTCTAGGAACCTTGCATATATTCTACAAGTTACGGCTACATCACTGTTGAGCAAATATGGTAACTACTCTATTCTGAATGATCCTGGTACTATGAGCCTGTTTGTTGGCAAAATGTCAATGACCTTTGGAAGATGCAAGGGGGGGGGGGGGGGGGGGAATTTCCTCCCTTCCACAGATTTTTAAACAAGTTACTCAAAGAAAAAAAACCTTGGCATCATGACAGGGATGATTACGAAAAGAATCAGCGAGTAGATACAACCTGCTGGTATTCCTTACATATTTTATTGTGCAAAGCTCCTCACCAAAAAACAAGACTGTTCATGCATTTTTTTCACATCTCTTATTTGTGTCTAAGGTTTTTTAACAGAAGTTAACAAAAAAGATGACTATCGCGACAGATTTATTTTTGTACTATGAACCAGACATTGGTGATGAAAGTTCAAAGAAGACTTTAGATCTACAAAATGAGATTCACCTAGAGATAGGCCAAAGGATTGTTTACTCATACTAGTACTAGTAAAATTGATATCATCACAGTCTGTACATCATTGTATGCTAATTATGTATACTGCATCCAATCAAGGTTCAATCAAATTCAATAAACTAAATTACATAGAACAATAGATGCATTAACACTGTTTCCATAATGAGTTTTTGAAATGCTCAGGCCACTTAATATGTCTGACGTTTTTGGTAACCATGGCAAAATGATTAGTGCATGAAGGTGTCATTGTCAAGTCTGTCCTTTAAAGGTCCACTTTGAAAATGGTTTAAAATTTAGGTGTGAAAAACAGTTGTCTGACAAAGTTGGCCCAGAACAAAAGAATGATCATATGTAACCCCCATGGCCCCACTGATAAGATAACACTAATGTGAGAACGTGGGATTGAAACATTGGCCTTTACATCCAACCAACCAATCAATGAATGGATTTACATTCTATCATAGTTTGAAAAATGGAGTAAAAGCAGAAAGCTGCATACATCAACATAAACTCAAAATAGCTGCAGTTAGCTAGCTGATTTTTTTTTTGCAGAAATGATTTTCATTATTTTTATTTTTTAATTGTCAAAGTTTGCCACAAAGATGAATGACTTCGAGTCTGTCACTAAATCTTTCATTCGTGAACTCAAATGTTTTGAAATAAATAATAGAAGTGTTGTTTATCGTTGGTAATTAATGAACACATGATACACAACCCCCTAGGCGGACATAATTTACATGGTTTGTTGCAGAGCCAGAGGTAATACCAGTGCATGTACGAAGCAAGATTTTGCATTACAATTGTTGTAAGACGTCTTGATTCCACAACAACAAAACATGGCTAGTGACGCTGATACGTTTCTTTGAGAACCATAGTACAATGTCCGCTGTAACTAAAGATGTATTGATTTCTTAACAACGTCGGGAAAGGTAACGTATGTGATCTTTCCGCGAGTTCCCCGCTCTGCTTGGTGTTTTTTTCATACATAAATGAGCATAGTGCCCAAAAGCGACGTCTGTTCTTCTCAGCTAACATCATGTATTTGACGACTGCGATGTAACTCATCTCTAAACTTTCAATACCAGTGCGACTACAAACAAATTTGTTTATTTTTTCCCCGACGCATATTGTTATGCAAATACGGAAATGATGACACATCACTAAGCACGCTTTCCCGCGCAGAAACCATTAGTCTTGTTCAATCTCGCATTTTTTTTGCGCCAATGTATCAAAGCCCTTCGAGATGAGTAGCCCCCAAAAGAGAACCAATCTACAATGTGATAAACTCTACACAAATTACTGTAGTTATACAAATCGTTCCGAATACGTCTAGTACCCGTGCTCAAATTTTCCATTTGACGAAACATGCGTGACTCTAGATCTAGAAGCAAGGTCCACAGTATAACATGTGTTCGGAAACAGACATGGCTCTCGGTCGTATACCACTCATTTCTCTGTGCGAAATATTGCGTTTCCCTCATCTGAATGACATGAAACTTTGTATCCTCATTACAAACATGATTACACACACTATTTATAATTTTGGAGCAAAAACTCACCTGATTTTCCATTAAAAACGAAATTAGTATACACATAGTTGCTTGCAGTGTTTCCAGAGTAAGGGATCAATGTGCTGAAGCGGCGCGCAAACGTAAGGTGACGTCAGTCTTAATTCACCAATCACGAGCTAGATATACAATGACGTATAGAAACGGAACTCAGCACACCAAAGTTCAACTTCTTTAGTGGTCACGACCAATACAGATGTACGCAAAGGAAGATACAACTTATGCCGCTCTCAAAGAAACATAGTGACCATATACACATTCTAGCCCATAAAGAGACTTTTTTTTACCTCTTTCTCACAAAGGGAAAGATGGCTTCCCGCCCTTCTGTAAGTTCCGGATGACTTAACCAATATTGAATATGCTATGACAACTATTAAAAACGCATACCTGGTGACAAAGGTTTCCATTGTTATATTCAATTGTTATATTTGTTGAAATACAGACAGACTCCATTTGACAATGTATGCTACTAATAAGGCGAAAGTTGTAGCGAAATAATGTACCCAACACCGTTCGAAAGAAAGAAAAAATGTACTTTTGTAATATTGTAATGATACTCACTGAAATCGAAACTGAGTCTGGTAACTTCATTATTGCAATCTGGACTCAGTTATATTTATACGCTGGTTTATTTTATACCCCGGATTTATAGTACATGATATAGTTATGCCATGGGGGTATAAGTTATACCTTCATGGTTATTCGATGCAAAAATGCACACATTTCCTGGTTAATGATAAGTAAATAATAGTAAAGTTCATTTTTGAAAGTAAAAAGAAAACGATCGTAATAATACTAATATGACACTACAACATCACGTACACAACCAAACATACGCCCCTTCCATGGGTGAGGGGGGATAATGTCATACAACCCTCCTCTAAAGATATCTAGTACATGCAGAGGCGGCCAATCAGGTTGATGGTTTGTATTGTTTATTGCAGAAATGTACAAGAAAGGGTAATGTAGCATTTTTATTGTTTATGATTGGTATTGTTTTTGTGTTATTAAATTCTTTATTTCCCCCCCCCACGTCACACCCTGCACCCGTCCCCACGTCACACCCTGCACCCTTTCCCACGTCACACCCCTCCGCTCATTCCGACCGTCACGGTTCATTAAGAGTACACATTCATATACACCGAACTTCAAAGCGCTTGTCAAATCACGGTCTGAATTCTGCGAAATCGACTTAAAATAATTCTTAAATTCTTTGATTTCCGAACTTGTGAAGGATAGTGAAACATGAAAGATATGGTGTTAACGTTACATCTCTTTCGTATGCACGGATTACAAATATGACAACAACAAAGTAATGGGTCTTCAACTAGGGATTTCTCCCGTATGTTTAATAGTTTGATTGGAGATTATATTTTTCCGTTGTGCTAAGAAATGAAAGTACTCCTTGCGTCATTGTGTCAAAGCAGAACGGATAAAAAATGTGTAACTTCCGCAGATACAGGTGGTTGCCATGACAGCCAGGATAATTACAGTAAGGTGATGTATTCTTAGTATTAATTAAAATTCCATGGTTACTGCTAGCCTCGTGTTGGACGCGAATATATTTGCCTCAGGATGAGAGGTGAGCACAAAAGTAAGGAATTAAAGTTTAAAAAATATACAAAGTCTTTTTTATGACATGAATATTCAATAGATGCACTTTGATCAATTCCTAAACTTTATCTTTCGAAGTTGAAAACGCTGACAAGCAACAAAATAATAATAATAATAATAATAATAATAGAATAATAGAAATTTATCAAAATTTATTTGGTAAATGCTCTTGGAGAATTCTAATATATTTTCAGGGAATTATGGGCACCGAAGTGCTGGTGAAATTTCATTGTGAGTGTGGTCGAGTCAGGGCTTCTTCTGTGTAAACGTTGTTTGTATGACTGCATACACTGTCTGCAGGTAGGCGTCAAGATATCCCTGGATCGACGTGTGAATAATTGAATGAACGACCACCGGTGTTGGTTATCTGAGGTGGATACAAGTAATATAAACAGTAAAAGACGATCGGATCCTGTGTAAAAGGAATTTAGTATTACTAAAAAGTCAGATGACAGAAAATAAATGAGTTTCAATCATCATACAAAGGAATTATTAAAGATGACATTCTCCATGGCCCTCAGAGTGCTTGTTTTACTGGTTATCAAAATTACTTGAGACTCCTAGCTAATTCATAGATGCTTCTCTGACTTACATCATTATGTGCACACAATGGGCTGTGTATGTGTGACGCATGGGCAGATATCACTTGATAATGTTGTTTTTATGTTTATTTTTGTTTTGTTTTTTGTAAGTTAGGGATGCTTGTTCATTCTCCAATTTGAAAATCATGACATATTTAAATAGATTTGTCTCTTTTTCTGTCATTCAAAGGAGAACAAGCCAAGGCTATTTTTTGGGTATAAATTCAATTTGTGATGTACATTTATAAGGTATTCAAAATATTCTGTTTATGGATGCATACTTAGTAAGAAGCTTAAAAACTCAGCTTGTGCCACTTTAAGGTAGCAAAATGGATAAGAAAGGTATTTATTTTAGATTTTTTAATTAATAACACAACTTTTACATTGTTTATCTACTTTAAAAAAACAATGTTAAAGAACATAAACCAAGTTCACGTTTGTAACTCAATAACTGTACAACTCTATAAATATAAATGTGAAAGTTTGTAATAGCATATACCATAGACCCTCCATCAAGTGGAGGGTGGAGGTGGATGGTCTATGGTATATACAGAGTGATTTGTAAACAAACTGGGTTGTAAACAACATCACAAACAACAACAACAACAACAACAACAACACTATGAATTGTAAATTTTTTATTACAATTTCAAAATGTAAACAACACTGATTAAAGTGAATTCTATGTAATGAATACTTTGCAGGTGTTCAAAACATGTTAAAAATTTGAATCAATGGAAATGCTATGGCAAAGCTGAGGTCATATTTATGAAGGCCCTTCTTTGAATGTGCAATATCAGTTTGACATCAGTGAAGAAATTAAGTCATTTTGATTCAGACTCTCTCACCCTGTACAGTAATTTACAATATGGACAAATCCTGTAAAGGAGGGGGGGATGTACTAACATAGTGAGGGAATGTACATATGTACCACAGTTTTGATCCCCCTTTTTCAACTCATATAGACTTTTGACTCTTCACTTTTCAAACATTGTGTACAAGTTGGTTTGATCGTCTCTTTGAATGCACATTTGACCATTGACCCCATATTTTGGACAATGTAGTTTTCAAGTTGCCACTTCCACATTTTTCTGAGACTTTTAACTCTCTATTTTCTAGCTGAATGTAGACATTTGACCCCAAATTTCTGGCTGATTTGTAGATATTTAATCTTTGTAGCATTTGTGCTTGTAATTTGAATCCACCAGGCAGGGTACACCTGTACCTGTTACAGCCAAACAACCCCCCCCCCTCCCCACCAGGGACAAATAGACAGGCTAAAATGGACATGGACTGAGGTCTCACCATACATAACAAAAATGTCACAAAACATCAGATTTATCAAACTGTAAACATAGGTGTTATTTTATGTATTTATCCTATCTGACTTTGGCATGTTGGTGTTGAAACTAATAATAGTATAAAGTCCTGAAGTACAGGCATGAAGTGAATGCATTTTTAGGAGTACAGGCATGAGGTGAATCATGTATTTTTAGGAGTAATACAATATTAATACAACATCTTGATAGACTGAATGAATTCATTGTTGTTGGCAACCCTATTAACCATTATGTAATGAGAGACTGAAGGTGCAGGGGGGGGGGGGTGCACACAACGACAAATCATAAGTGATAGATGAAATCACATCCTCTTAAAAGAGAATGCCAGAAATAAAGGCATTTTCATAAAGTATGGTTTCTGGAAATTCATTTCATGATTTGACATCACCCACAATTACTCGCAATTTCAAAAAAAACATCAAGTTGATGTTATGTTTATAAGTTTTATAGGGTATCTTTCCTTTGGACGACAGAATCATGGTAGTCAGCAAATATAATATATTCATGGTTGAATGATGAATGTTGTATATCTCCTTCTAATCACCCCCAGATTAGGTATTATGGGATACTAAAGATAAATCCCATAGTCCTTTGTATCTGAGCATGCTCAGTTTGAATTGAACGTTCCATAGTTTCTTCATGACCACGTCTCAGCTTGGTATCTTTTACTCCTTTCTAGCTTTTTCATGTAATCTTCTACCTCCTGGTCTGTCAGATTTCCACCATCTTTAATGGCCGACTTGAGGGCATCAGTCACTGCAGTTGGCATCTGTTTAGAATTCCTGTCATGACCAAGAGACAAAAAGAACATTTGAAAATAAATATTGGATAGTTGTTGGCTTCAAGTTATCATTGAGAGAAAGAGGAAAGAGGGAGATAAATCATTTGTTTGTTTGTTTGTTTGTTTGTTTGTTACGAGAATGAACGTTCATGGACTCTGGGTTCATAGTTTCAAATAAAAAATTTTCCTCAGAGTCAAAAAATATCTTGGAAGCAAATCCCAATGTTTGCTGGCCTTGCATACTACAATAGCATTTGTTTTACTATTTTTATTTAAATGGTTTCAGAATAGAATGTCACACAATGAAAGGACATTGTTAATCACAGCATATTGAAAATTATATTTAAATGTTATTTTGGTTTGTTATGTCATTTCCGTTTATTACATACATCTACGACACACATACATAGTAGATATGGTCAATGTGTTGATACTTGTCAGAAAATTCTTTTATACTAAGATGATTTGCAATTTTTTATTCTTTGTATAGGTTTTAAATCAAATAAAAGAATGAATTCATATTTTATAGGTTTTTAATTGTCACTGATTTTAAATAATACACTGAAATATTTCAATATCCTGACCACAGACAATAAATGACTGAATACAGGTCTGAACTAGTCCACAGACAGGTAATGTATACAGGTCTGAACTAGTCCACAGACAGGTGTAATGTATACAGGGCTCAAAATAAGGGCGTTTTACTTGTCCCAGACAAATGATTTGAAGCATTAGGCAAGGACTTTTAGAAAATATTTGTCCCTATAGACATGTAGAATTTCTCATGGTTTTCAATCTTTAAAACCTCTGCTTGTTCATTCTAATATAAGTAAACATTCTTGTACCTGCAGAAACTAAATAAAAAGTGGTATTAGATGAATCTGTTTAGATTTCCTGAGTTTACAGTTTACACTAAGAACAAAATCTCAAACTCAAACTGGAAGTGACATCGTGGCAATTTGCATGCTGGCTAAGACTTGCATACAGACAGACATGTCAATAAAATCTACAAAAAAATGTCAACTTTGTGGGCAAGTACTTTGTGATTTGGTTTTTAATGTCTACTTGTCCAGTGGAGGAATTTTTCATTCAAGGAATTTTTCATTCATTATTTTGAGCCCTGGTATTTGATGATAGCTTCAGTATTGTAAATCAGATAAAGTCATGAATATGAAATTATTATGTGAATTATTCATATATGTAAATTTTTCATCAATGCATACCAAACCATTGCTATTTTATTCAACTTCAAAAGAATCATTTTGACTCTGGTCAAAAGGTTATAAATTTCAGAAACTGGTATTTTTGGGGGGTTTATTTTTGATCAAGAAAGTTAACATGGGTAGTCTAATCTTTCAGTGTTATATAGTGTCGAAAATATAATATTTGTCCTGTGTGATTCATTACATTGAGTAAAATATGTTGGCCCTGACAGAGCTGTAGGATTTTTTTCAATCATGACCTCCTTACCCTGCCATATGAAACCATTGTGTTTGTCAATAAGTTGCCAAACTAAGTCATGGTTTTCTTCTATCTGATGTTGTACATAAACTTTATCTTCTTCTCCCCCCCCCCCCACCTCAACATAAGTATGAACCTACCCTGCGATATAAAACCAAGCATTCCGTTTGTCAATAAGTTGCCAAACTAAGTCATGGTTTTCTTCTATTCGATGTTGTACATAAACTTTGTCTTCTTGGTCCCGTGAGAAAGCTGTAAATAATTGTAATAGGTTTTGGCTGACAAGAGGTGTCCACTCTGACCCACACAAGAAATCTTTCTCTTTGTTTCGACACCCAAAGAACATTGTGTTTCCTACAAAAGAAAATGATAATACATATATGGAAATTTATAATGAAAACAATTGTCAGAAAATCAAAGACACAGTGCATTTAGTAGTCCTACAAATATTTAGTGATATGTGGATATCATTATATAGAAGCAGTGCTCTACCCATTTTGTATCATTTTTAAACTGTTGTTATTTACTCTTTTAAAGCGTTTGACCTTTGTTGAGACAATGTTTCTACACTACTTTTTCAGCCACATTTTTAATTTTTCTTCTTCCAGTACTTTTTGATTTATTTCATTTTTTGTTCTGTCAAGCGTTTATGAGCACTGTCATAGATATATGGCACTATATAAATGTTTTATTATTATCATTATTATAGGAAAATGAGTACAATTTGCACTCATTGACAATTTCCATGCAATGACAATATGTTATATTTTTTTATTCTAGTTATTAGAAAGACAAAACATTGCAAAGTTTGGCCACTAGGAGTGCTGTTCAGAGACAGCTTTTGATGAGAAGTGTGGACCATCATAAATGTCAAGTACAATAGCCTCCTATGAAAAATTATCAGTTCTCTGTTTCATAGCAATGGTTGGTGAAAATATCAACCAGTCACAAAATTGTGCTAACTTGTGGCAGATCACTTAATTCTCAGGATTTAAAGAAGTTGTTGAAAAGTTAGGCCACATTTTGTTGACTGCTTCATATCATATACACTTGCCATGTGATTTAGCCATCATAGAGGGTGCCCTCTTGTGACACTTGTTATACAAAATGACTGCAAGGTAGGAGACTGGAATATCGTATATTATGTTTTGGCTGACTTCTTAGGTCCATATAGATGTACCCTTGACGAGAAATATCAAAATTAAAACAAATGATTTCATCTGTACAAAAGTAAAGAAATGTAGAGAACTTGGTTACCTTAGGAACAATACCAATTATACAGTATTTCTCTTACTCACCTCCTATCTTATTTGATGATCTTTCTTGTATAAAACTCCTGAAAGGAGCACACCCTGTCCCAGGACCTACCATAATGACAGGTGTGTCTGGAGACTCGGGAAACGTAACAGTACCTTCCTTTACCCAGATTGGAATTTTAATATCACCTGTAACATTAACAGGAAGTCACGACTGATGAAAAAGGACATAAAGAGTTATGGAATTACTTGTGAACTTTAAAGGTCAAAGTTCACATTCTCAAATTCGTAAAATTATTAACAGAAGCTTTGTTACCCATGTAATCTTACCTGTATGGGTGGCTATATAAAATTATAACGTTATACCATTATGATAAATGATACTTCTGTATACTACGTTCATGATCTTTGCAACACAGACATGAAAGGGGTTACTTGAAAGGTTTGCTTACTTTCTTGTGGTTTCAGAGTTGATAGCCATGTAGAACAAAGTCCTTGTCTGGGTTTCATTAACTTTGTTTTATATCTAACAACAGCAACTAAGATATGCAGCTCATTAGGGTATGCCTGTAGAAAGACAATGATGTTAGGCTAAAACATGCCTAGAAGACAAAGTGAAATTCTTAGAAGAAGAAAAAAAAAGTTTTATGTTGCCTTGCCATGTAGTGTTTATCCTGAATAAAGAAACAATGATGCCAAACCCTCTTGTCATTTCTGAGCACCTCTTGGTAAAATGACAGTACATATTTGTCCCAGATAGTATGCATTCACCCCACCCTCTATCCCCACCCCACCCCACAACACCCCCACCCCCACCCCTGGTTCGTAATCACTAACCCATATCATTATTTCTTAAAAGAGCACACACATAAAAAAATTATTTATATTTTTTATTCAAATAAAGAATGAAAAGAGCCTGGAAACTTGAGTAAGTCTTTGGACACTGGTCTCCTACTGAGGAGATGTTTGCAGAGAGATATTAGATAAGTTTTTGTTCAAATTTGAAACATAAATTATACCAAATGTTTGTTAAAAAGTTTGGAACACATACTGTGCTAATAAATGGTATGTATATCAATGCAACATACCTGAAGTGATGAAGCTATGGAGAAAGCTCTAGGCTGTATTGGTGGTATCAAATTAAACAAGTAGTTGAGTGGTAGAGTTGAACTGACATGTGGGAAATCTTGTAACACTTCTAAGGTGGTTCTTCTAAGACGATTACAATAGGAGAATAGTTCTTGCTGGAAAAAAAAAAGAATTAAAATTGTGTCTTACAAAGGTTTACCTAAAAGCATCATTAATTATCAGGATTTTGGCAATTTTGGATCAAAAGCAAAGAAAACAATTTGCACATTAGACCTTGAGTATTTTGCAGACATTTATGGTTCCTAGGTTGAGAATTGGATGTACTGGTAAACTGATAAGAGTTTGGCCAGAAGTGCAATAGTCAAAGTATCACACTGAGTGTGAATGAAACCAATGCATTCCATCTCATTTCATGCATCCAACTGTTTATCAAACAATGTGAATTCACAAGGTTTAGTTACCCCAGATTTGAATTCACAAGGTGTAGTTACCCCAGACTTGAATTCACAAGGTGTCATTATCCCAGACTTGAATTCATAAGGTGTTGTTACCCCAGACTTATATGAATCATCTACAATCATGACCATGTTGCTAATTTGAAACTACTGAAGAAATATATTTTCATGTAAAATAATTTATATATTTTGTATGTCTCTTGTGATTATAACTGTATTTACCTGGCCTTCTGCAGAGGCAAATTCTTGAAGTTTTTCTTTTTCCAGTTCATTTTCAGTAAAATAAGCTAACAATTCAAAAAAGGAACGTCTTGGTATACCATTGATATCCAGATAATGTGATACAAGATAATGTAGACTGCATGGTTGAGGTAGTTGGAAGGGTAGAGGAATATCTAATATATGAAAGACAACAACAAATAAATGATGGCATAGCTTTTGACATTACACTAAAATTGGAATGTAGGTAATTGTGCATTATATTATAGCAGATATGCTTGGGGAACTTATACTATGTAATACTAACCATAAATGAAATAAACTTATACTATAATACTTAGCAATATAAACACAACATTATCAGAATATTGTTGTCTTCAGATAAAATACAAGACAGTACATTCTTCTAGTTCACAAAAGAAATCAAACTACAACAGGACTTTCTTATAGACAGAAACAATACCATGATTTAGGTGTCTACAGACACACCAATTGATTGATTGACTCATTGATTGATTGATTGATTGATTGATATTAGAAAAAAAACATATTCAGTCCTGCAATGGTATTCTGTATCACATCAAATGATTTTTTGATCAATGCCCTCACCAGTTTGCACCAATGACACTCCAAAATTTAGTGTTCTACCATCCCTTACTATATTTAGAGTTTTTACATTTTGATCCACAACAAAATATGTTTTTTTATCCAATGGCACACTGACGCGCATTGATTTTCTGTGTACAGACCGAAGTAGTGACATCAGCATGATCGTACAAGAAAATTTTTCAATATTTTAAAATATTTTCTAAATATTTCTAAATTTCTGAAGATGTTTTCTATTCCCTTACCTGGGTCATTTTGTTTTAGAATAAACTGTTTTTCTGGATCTAAATTTAAATGACGTAGGAACTCTTCAACTGTGTCTGGTAAATTAGGAGGCTGTACCATAACAATATCACCTGGTGAATATCTGTAATTTACAACATTTCAAATAAATATAACATATGTATTATCTTTTTGAAATAGTGAAAATTTGGGGATTCATCATCTTGTTGTCAAGGAAATCAACAATTGAACACAGTAGTTGGCAGCCATATTGGATTCTAAAATGGCTTCACTTTGACCTCTATTTGCAAAGTGTGTATGGTGACTCCTGACTTTTCTTGCTTTTAACTGACAATGGGTTTGAGATTTCTGGGACAAAGTAACAGAAAGAGTTAACAAGTGATGGTTAAATATATTTTGACTAAGTAGAATACAACAGGTAACTTTTAATCCACAGAAAAATTACCCAAAATCATTTAAACTCAGTTTGTGCCCATTTATCATTTATCCTTTACCTTATACTTGATCCTGTTATATCAAGTTTTACAAGTCTGACATCTTGCCAGTGGTCCTCCGCTGTTACTCTATTGTTACTTATCACCTTGGCATAGAAAGGATGTTGTTGGCATGGCAATATTGATTCCGGAGCTTGTGATGATGATGAAGTTTCCATTGCTACATCACCATTTGCTGAAGTCATAAATTCAACTTCATATTTGGAAGGTGGGCTGTAAGAAAAGTTTCTTTACTGATTACATTTTATTTTGATGTCATGAAATGATCAAAATATGGGTTAATTCTATACAAAACTGGTCACATCACTCTCACCTCAGTTCTGATCAATGTAAACTACTAAATGTGGTCAATGGCCTAGTGGTTAAACCACTTGCCTCTTACCACTGTGGCCAGGATTCAAACCCATTCAGGGTTTGATTAAATTTACCACACTTGTAAGTAACAAGAGTGTTGTTCAGTTTGACTTTACCGAACTATGCAGGTTTTCCCCGGGTACTCCGGTTTCCTCCTGCACTATCACTGAACTTAAGGAGCCTGTCAATGGGACTAGCTCCCATTGGTTATCCTGGAAATATGTTAAAAAATGAAAATAAACTTCATACTGATAGGTAAACATGAACGAAACTAACACATTTTATCTAATTTTGTCACTCTTCGATTCTATTATTAGAATTTACAGGTTCAAAAGTTACTGATAATACATTTGTAGTATCTTATAAAATTATTGATGCTTCAAGTGTTAAAATAAGACATTTTGACAAAGATAGACGCAAGATGATCTAGCCTGTACAGTATCACTCACATATAAATCAAGATTTCTTTACCATATACATGTACCTACCAAATATCAGCACTTATTATTTCCTTTCCATCAGGAAGTGGGTAGAGGGTAAGAATTTTCTCCCACAATGCCTTGAGCCATGGGTCAACAACAGCATCAGGCCTGTATCAAGGTACAAAGTAATGTATAAAAAATAGAAATCCTATACATAGCACTACAAATACATCTATCAGTAACTGTTCTCAAAAAGATTTGTAAGGCAAATCAAACAAACTAGTTACTAACTAGTACAAATGTAGGTATTGAGCCATGATGGCTGAATGCGGGTCACAACTTTGAATCTGCAGGTTGCAGGTTTGAGTCTCACTGCTGCTGTTTCTTATTGAATGGCTTAAATCCTTGTGTAAGATTTGAACCACGATTGTGCTTCAGTCAGTCCACACAGTTGTAGAAATGGGGACCTGGTAGGATAGAGGTTGCTATGTGAATACCTTAATCCTATGTGCTAAGAGACTGCAATGGATTGGATACTCCCCAGGGAATTGAGAAAGTTATACAGGGCTTTGTGCCACTATAGATTGTGCCAGGGGTAATTTGTACAATAATTGTAAGAGCACAAATTTTCAGCATCATTTACTTACTTACCCTAAATCATGTTGATCATCAGCCAGCCCTACATTCATTAATGGTGAACCACTCAGTTGATGCAGTCGTTTGTGAAGTCTTTTAGCAACAAAATTAAACCTATCAAACAAGAATGATACCAAAATTAATCCATTATCTGTTATTTGCAATATTATTTTCCAAATTTCTTTTTTGCTGACAAAAAACCTTTATACAAAATATTGTATCAAAAGCTTAGATGTGTGTTATAACAGGAGACAAATCTCAACGTTCATGGGTATTTTCCTAGGTATTTCCTGGGTATTTTCCTAGGTATTTCTTGGGTATTTCCTGGGTATTTTCCTTGTCATTTCCTGGTTATTTTCTTGGACATTAAATCTAAAATTATGGTACATAAACTATGTAAATTTTACTAGATTTCTTGGGTTCAAAACTTTGTAAAGTGTGCTTACATTTAATCTAATCCATTACCAGTATGAGGTAGAATCATAATGACCCTGTAAAAAGATAACTGTCTACATACATACATACATACATACATACATACATACATACATACATACATACATACATACACACACACACACACACACACACACACACACACACACATACATACATACATACATACATACATACATACATACATACATACATACATACATACATACATACATACACACACACACACACACACATACATACATACATACATACATACATACATACTTCTGATATGAGGAATCTCCAAGCCCAAGCACAGCATACTGCATTTCACTTAGAGAATTCCTAGGTAGATTCTTCCTGAGTAGAAACTTCCAAAACATCTGTAATATGCAAATCAAAGCTGTAATATGCAAATCAAAGCTGTAATATGCAAATCAAAGGTTGGGCATGTTTCTTTCATAACTAATTGAAAATAAACATTGGATTTGTTCAGGATATTGATTTTATTGTATTTTGACATAGAGTCTAATCAATATGGAAACAATTAGATTTGTTTGGTGTGTTAAGGTCTTCGGTAGAATTTTTCTGTTGAGAGCTGAAGCTTTGGTCATCACTACAACAACTTCTGGTTGTCAGGCATGGTCACAATCTTTGCTTCTGAAGTAGTTTTTTTTCACACTTAGAGACCTTGAAGTCTGGCAAATATTTTGCTGTCAACAAGATTTGGGAACAAACGCATGGCTGATTTCATCTCAGCTGTTTTTATTATGCTTTCAGGGACCAAGGAAAGTCATTTCCCCAATCATGCATCATGGCCCTCTCTTAAATAGAGTCATAAACATTAATATATCTCACTTAGAAGAGACCTGTTGTAAATCATTCTCACAAACAAGAACCGATATTTCTTCCATGACATTACTTCTTGAGAGTTCAGGATGATGATGATGGTTGTACACTAGGGTGAGGCATTCTGGGAAACAAACAAAGCTAGGAGCTTCTCACTTTGTTCCCTTTACTTTCAATCTATCAAGGAATGACTAGATAATTCAGCACACATAATCCCAATTTGGTTAAATCCTTTCCTTCAACTACAAACATTTATTCTAACAAATCTAAGGATGTAATATTTACCTTCATATTATCTGGTTCATCTCCTTGTCCAGTGGTTGCACATACAAATATAACAATATGTTCCTGGATAAGGTTTGCCTAAAGACAAACAATTCAAATTAATACGTTAATGTGGGATTTCTGTGTGTGATCAAATAATATCTTGCTTTTTGTCCAAATAACTTAAATGTATATAATTTTCAATGCTTAAATCTTTCACATCAATTTGGCTTATAACTGTTGTTTATACTGTACAATGTACATGACACCTCACTATTGACTTCTTGGTGTTTTTAATCTACACAGAATTGTGTGATATATTTTAAAATATGAAAGATGCACAAACAATATACTGCCAATTACTATTAAATGTAAAATACCTAGGGAATGAAGGTAGATTTTACCCACCAATGACAAAATCACTGGTAAAGAACCTTGTTAAAATGACTACTGAACTTGGATAGATTTTACCTGTCACCTTCACAAAAACATTGGTAGGGAACCCAAATGACTACGGAACTAAGGTAGATTTTACCTACTTACTAGTAGTAACTACCCATAACAAAAAAACACTGGTACTAGTGGTATGGAACCCTAGTAAAATGACTGGGGAACTATTAGGTAGATTTTATTGTGATAAAATGTCCTCAGATTAGATTTTACCTACTTATTACCTTTGATAAAACACTGGTAAAATGATGGCAACTCAGGTACAGCGTTTCAAAACAAAACTGAAAACTTATTTTTTTCCACCAAAGCATATGATGTGCTTTAGCCATTCAGTGCTAACTGAACAGAACATTGCACTGAAAATCGAAGCTATAGAAATTTGATTGATTGATTGATTTACCTACTTATACCACTCTTAACAAATACACTGGTAGGGAACCCTGGTAAAATGACTGCGTCCTGCAGGTAGATTTTACCTAACTTAATTATTAATACCCATAACAAAAACACAACTCTGTATTTTATAATTACACATGAAAGTCAAGAGAAAATCATACTGCAGACTTCATATATATTTCCTCATCTTAGACTTACTATAGAGTAATTGTCCATTGCTGTAATCTTTGTCATAAAATGTCTTCTCTTAGCCTCTCTACCAACCCTCTCAGCTACATCTTGGGCAGTCCCAGTCTGACTACCATACAATATCAATACCTTTCTATCATCAGCCATTTCTATAAATGTCACTTTTACTTGTCTTAAGATGAATTCAACTGAAAGGAAAAGCAACAACTTTATGTCAGAATTCAATACAAACAGAAATATATGAGTAACTCATATTTGTAGTCTGATTAAAATATATTTTAAAAATCATTTTTATTCTTTGCATTAATCTGTACAAACTGTAAGATACATGTATGTCGTGACGTTTCACCCTCACCAGTCTCCAATGTGTGAGGGCGCCCCGTCATGGCGTACCTTACAGACAATAATCTGTACAATAATGTAAAATTACACCGTCACTGGTGATTGCATCAGAAAAAGTATTTGCCAAACACTGGTGACAGTATATTTTTTGAATATTTGTGAATACATATAAATAACATTCTTATTAATTTCATATAATTTGGTACATACATCAACCATGACAAAGTGCACATCCTCTAAAGCCTGTTGATATAGTTTTTAATTGTATAACTAATTTGCATAATTAACGGTTTTCGGTTAGGCTATTTCATAAGAATGCAAACTTAAAATTTCAGATAATTTTGCATATATATCGTGTATATTAATGGTCGATGGTAAAGAAGTGCATATGTCATTTAAACCTTGATGTAACATAATCTGTATGGTTAATTTGCATAACCAATGTTTTAAATTAGGCAATATGTTAACTGTGCAAGCTTCAAATTTCCTTTAGTTTCATATAATTAATCTTCCAATTAAGTGGTACATCATGTACAATAGCTATTGTTTAGAATTGTGTATTCCAACAGTGTGTGTAGGCCCAAAAATATATGATTTTGCACTTACGGGAGGCATTCAGTTTAAATCTGGTTTTGTATTATTTTTGATTCACAGGCATTTGTTTCCCAAGATATGTATCAGAATGTTTCTATCAGAATACAATAAAATGTCGATAATATCGATAATATAGATGTGTTTTGCCAACTATAATATATGAAAGGGGTAAAATTACACTTGTTTGTGTGGACATGTGGCGCGATCACAGAAGCAAGTGTAATTTTACCCTTTCATATATAGTTGGCTAAACGCGTCTATATTATCGATATTATCGACATTTTATCATATTCTGATAGAAACATTCTGATACATATCTCGAGAAACAAATGCCTGTGGTATGATCATCCTGAAAATTGGAATTCAATATTTAATACTTATTAGCTCACGTTATTTAATGGTGCTATGCCCCTGTTACAACAGATGTCCCTACAAGTTCAATATACTGTTTAATTACATACAAGCACAAACGTGATAAATCAACAAAAGTGCGAGACATATGGCCTTACCTCAAGCGTAGATGTTAGCGACCGTGTCCTCAGCTCAGGCACCATGTGTTTTATCGATGTCAACATCGCTTTTGCAACTCACCTATTTCAGTTGGAGGGCGCCACCTATGATAGGTACTACTTCCGGGTTAACAGAGATGAAAACTGCACAGTCCACCAGCTCCGATTTGCAAATCAAAATAATGGAGATATTACATTGATTTCAGGTAAATTTCGTTATAACTTTGTATTAATCTGACTAGATTTATAAGAGAACAGATAGAGCATATATCATTTGTATTTGAGTCAGAATATATACGTCGATTGATCTGTGACGTACGTACTCCACTACTGTCAGTTTTCCTTATGCTGTATCCATTTTAGCGTTTGTTGATATTTACCGGAGAGTGTAAGTATGACGATCAGGATAGCATTTATCTGCCATCTGTAGAGTGTTGTATATTTGATAGCTATAAAGCTGGTGTCATTTGATGTCAAATGAATTGATGGTAATGCATTCTTTTGGTTTTTCATTCCTGCTTGCAGACAGTGTATGGGACTCGACTCTGACAATGTCTCGAAGGAGAGGGACAATGTCAGAATCTAGTCTAGACTTACCACGTCTACAGGACTATGTTTTAGTTGATTTCTACAACCCATGAATCATTTTATGTCCAAAAATCACTAGTTTACTTACTCTATGTCACACACTTTCCCAATTTCCCTTTAAATGTGTGTGTGTGTGTGTGTGTGTGTGTGTGTGTGTGCAATGGGTAGTTGTCTATTTTGTTATTTTGATTTCAATATTTATTTTTTTATTTTTCAGTCAATCGATCAATCAATCAATCAAACATAACATTTGATAAGCACTATGATTATTGTCTTCGAACTCTTTTTTTTTAGCATTATTTCAAAGATGTGATTACCAGTGTGTTGTTTAGTAGTGGTGCTCCAGTAAATGGTTACGGTGAATATCAGGAATACAACCTTGATGTTGGATTAATGAAAGTGCAGTGAATTCCATGCAAGATGATATTTACATTAAAGGAAGTGGTTCAGTGGCTTGGAATGACAGCCTTTGAAATCTGGATAAACTTGATCACGTTATTAGTCTTCTCTGTTATGCTGGCATTGAAGATTGAATCGGTGGTGAGTATCACATGGTGGGACGTATTCATTCCTCTTTTTACATGTGATGGACTCAACGCTTACTTCTGTGCAATTGTATTTATTCGTTTGTGGATCGACCGTGAATTGAGGACAGCTGGACTACGAGCTATTTGGAGCACACTTGTACTGGTGTTAATCTTCATTTTTCAGTTTTTGTTGTGTCAAAGACTGGCAGGAGAAAACAATTTATCATATTCACTCATTATGTCACCAATTTTCATTTTACTTCAAGTACTCATGATCAGAGCTTGTCAAGTGGGTTGAACTATTGAATTATGCCAAATTACGTTGAGAGTAAAATTAGATTTTTTGACAGTGTAAACCTTGAGGTTTGAGTTGTTGTAACTATAGGGACTATTATGTTGCCTTTTTAGCTGTGAGTTTGATAGAGAGGTATGATTGACTGGTCAACTAAAACAGAATTTGTACTTTGATTAAAGTAATCTTGGATAAGTTCTCCCAAGATTGGAAATGTATATTATTATACTCTAATATACCAAACTTGACATTTTAATTTTGATTTTTTCATGTCATGAAACATTTGTGGATTTTTTATCATGACATGATTCAAGGAAAGATGTAATAAAATCCTTACTGAAGAGAAGCACAACTCAGATTACCGGTAGGTTGTCTTTTGATTTGTATTGCTGATATGTATGAAAAGATGTTGTAGTTTGTATAGACTTTGAGAGAGTTTGACCAATGTGTGAGGGTGGCCTGTCATGGCGTACCTTTGTATCATAGACTTTGAGAGGGGTTGACTGATGTGTGAGTGCAGTTCATCACTGCATACCTTACACACTCTGTATCATTGTGTTATTTAAAAAGCATACAGCTATGACCTCAGTTCAAGTACAAACATATCAAAGGCAGTTGATAATGAAACTGCAAACTTGGTACTATCATTACAAATACATGTACAGTGAAAGGAGGTAAAATCTACGCAAGTTTCCCTGTTCTTTTTCCAGTGTTCCCCATCAAAATTATCGTACAATGTATTGGAAGCTATGCCTGTTTTACCATATTCCCCCTTTTCTGTTACTGAGGTTCCCCAACCTTAGCACAAACACTACATGCAATACGTCATTTTGCAGTTACCAACTTTGCAATATTTTTATAGTCATCCAAAGGGCCCCAGATAAGAGAAATTGGGATTGAAATTTGCCTCAATGGTGGCAATGGCATGGCAACACAAAAAGCAGTATGTCTGGATTATCTTCCAAAAACTGTAAATGTTTCATCATTGAAAATAAAAAGTGTTCAACTTGTTCAACTTACCAAGAGTGCCATTAAAACTTTTCATGACTGACTTGGAATGGATCAATGTAGTGCAATGTTCGCTGTCAGTCAAAAATCTACTTCTGAATAGTGCCCCCTGGAGGCCAAACCATACAATCTTTTATAGTAAATTTTGGAGAAGATTCTTTATTGAATGTTTTTAAATGTGTATTGTAAATTAGTCTTTTTGTGTCTGTTTTTTATGTTGTTCGTGCAATTTATTTTGTTTATGAGCTTGCTCTCGAAATAAAACTATTATTATTAAAAATTTATTATTATTTTATGTTTCCACTTACCTGGAGATTGTGTTTTGCCATTTACTGAAGGCGACTTAGATCCACGAATACTTATGTCTCCAGTAATTACAGCTAGTTTGGCTAATAAAGATATATTTTACACAAACAACCAAATATTGTTTATGCTTTGAACACAGACCCACCATTTGGTAACAGTCTTTAATACTCAGCATCAATCATATAAGAGTTATGAAACTTAATTTTAAAAACTCGGCCAAGGTACAAAACTAGTTGAAGATTCAAACCAACAAACATATGAACTATTACCAAGCATACTGTTTGATTTTTTCATTAAAACCAGAGAAGAGGGTATGAGTTGTAAACTTTTCCACAGTATACCGTATTGAATGATTGCAGTCGTAATGTATGAATGATGGGAAGAGTTCAGGTCTGTTAAAGTAAGTTTATTCAGAGTGAAAAGTGGCTGTCACCTATCAAGCTAGAAAATGACAGAACAAGATAGGTTAAATTGGAATGAAATACACTAAAACATGATTTTGTATTGAATACAGTGTATTTATTTAGACCAAATAAAATATATGGTTTATAATACTTTTATAGTCAACATGTGCAATGTGTTCAAAACAATCCTATACATGTCCAAAATGAGATTACTACATCAGCCCTCCAAATTTACCAATGTACTAATATGCTGTCTTAAAACATACACTATATGACCATTTATCATATAAGTAATCATTTCAGTACTCCCGATATAATCACAGGGAGCTCAGGCTCAGTTAGTTTTATTTACAAATACAAATAAACAAACAAATAAATAAACAAGTAAAAACGCAAACAAAAACAAGTTAACAAACAAACAAAATAAACGGACAAATGAGTCATCTGAAGCTATCTTGATATCCAGATGTGACCATTGCGGGGGGGGGGGGGGGTAGTGTTTGTTTGTTCATTGGTTTGTTGTCGTTTACTCATGTATGTATCTACTCATTTGTCAGTTTATTTTGTTTGTTTGTTAACTTGTTTTTGTTTGTGTTTAC
Source organism: Glandiceps talaboti (assembly GCF_964340395.1). NCBI lineage: Eukaryota > Metazoa > Hemichordata > Enteropneusta > Spengelidae > Glandiceps > Glandiceps talaboti. Next base: position 3,699,694 of record NC_135558.1, on the reverse strand, counting down.
TTGGGTTTTTTTTGTTTTTTGTATTTGTAAATAAAACTAACTGAGCCTGAGCTCCCTGTGATATAATATCTGGATGTTCCTGATAACATTGCCATCAGGATGATTGTTATTACTATTGAAGACTGAGTTAAAAGCCGTTGATCACACAACCATTAACAAGTATTCCCGATATAATATCTGGATGTCCCTGGTGACATTGCCATCAGGATGATTGTTATTACTATTGCAGACCGAGTTAAAAACCGTTGATCACACAACCATTAACAATTGCCTCCAGACAACTGTACAGAGTCAATGACGTAATCTGAACTGACACGTTTGGCCTCACACATCACCTGTTGATTAGAACGGAGGTATTATAGCTTTAAAAAGTCAACACAAAACTATACAACAAGTCACAATATAAACGCAGATGATAAAAATATGTACGAGTTATACTGGTGGACGAATGATTACAGTGTTCTGCTTTCTGACAAAAGCTGTCTTAAAAGTGTAAAGTTCACGAAAACTGAAATGTAAATTTTAGATGATGAAAACAGTATAATTTATAGTATTCGTTTTTCTCTGCAAAGGGTTTTGAGGTCAATGACCTACATCTGGGGTGGATCTCGTCTCTAGTCTCGATGGTGACAGTTTTCTCATCACAAATCCATCTACCTACGAAAGTGATGGTGTTAGTAATCAACAACAGAACATCTGGGAAGGAAAACAATGTATCTCATAGTTCTGTTTGCAGACGGAGTATGTCGGGAATCTTGTCCTTACAACCTCCTTTGATATGATGTGAGTGTGAGCTTCTCGTATTTTTATACCTCTTTGCATGCCCGTCTTAGGCAGAATCGAGTATTACTCAGTCTGCAAACAGGGGGCTACTATTATAGAAGATTTCGTCTCAGTTTGTAAATGCTATTAAACGATGCATCAAGATCAGTGAGACTGATCACAAGGTTTCATGCTCAGACACAGTAAAGATAACACACAAACATCTTACACAGTGTCTGCTTTGTATTTTGTTACAAATTTTGTGTTTTGTTTTGTTTATTCCCTTGTCAACACTGCAGACATAAACAGAGTGTCCTGTACTTAAATCGTACAGATGTGAAAGTCTTCACTGTACAATAACCGACATTCACAGTGTGTAAATACAAAGACTTACCTGTACATTAGACACATCGGTTAGTTGGTAGTTGGCAGTAAAGTATCCCTTTCTTATTGTCTTCATCTCTTCCGAAGGTAGGGTTTTATGAGTACTATTCACAGAGAAGTAAACTTCCAAACCTACTAGTAATACATCGGATGAATTCTTCTTCAGATAGTTTATACGTAAACATTGTGAACGTTCGCCTATTTTTGGAGTTGTTTCCCTGTAAGTTAGGGGTTGCACCATACCTGTTGGCAAAACATGACATCATTACACTGACGTCATTACACTGACAAATCAAATGATTCAAGTTCAATGTCATCTTATGCGCATGTCTCGACGAGGTGCTTTTGGTTTGTTGACAAGATGAGTCGAGTTTTCAACCCAAGATCTGGCTACCATGACGAAGTTACTTATTTACATGCCATTGAGTTCATCTGGGGGGAAAGTTTTTCATTGCTCATAACTTCTTCTTAGTTTACGTAAGTTTCAGCTCAGACACAAACTTTTCTATGGTGCGTCTTTTATAGTTACTGGCTAGGTTTTTATAGCGCGGGACACCGGATGTTTGTATGCGAGTCAGGTGACATTGTACACGTATACTTGAAAAAGGCACAATTATTATAGATTGATTGCAACTATTTTTCACCAAGTATAATGTAATTTCTAATTCGATTGAAATAAGTGGCATGTTTTATATTGTTATATATCAGTCGATGTGTAAAGCAAACACCACTGCGTTGCTGATGGAGAGACCGAAGTTATTCTTCGTCGTGTAAATCACTCTGTGATACCAGTACATGAATGCTGCAAACTCTTAAGAGGTTTGACAACACCATGTGACCATGTATCTATGACAACACCATGTGACCATGTATCTATGACAACACCATGTATCTATGACAATACCACATGACCATGTAAAACTATCTACCATGATGATTACTTACCTTGTGATACAGGTACAATAGCACATGATCCAGGGCCGTAACTTGATTTGGCTATGTGTGGGACATTTTGTGAAAACCAAGCTTCTAAATTTATACAAAATTTGACAGGATCAGTGATAACAGAGCCTGATTTCTCAAGAAGTTCCACTGTGGATGTAACAAGTCTTGATGAATTTTCGTCTCCACAGTCTCGTGAAACCGCGTCCCGTAGTCTTCGAAATTCTTGTAAATCTTTCTCGAAATCTTCGCCATACTCTTTAATTTTTCTCCATAGCGTTTTGTTAAAACGGTCGTACACTTTGACATCCAGACTGTTCCATTTATATATTTTATCTCGAAGTGATGTTGACATTGGTACTCTGAAGTCATCGTTCCGTACTCTCCTCGCTATGTAAAGGATATCTTCCATCTTCCAACACATCATTTTCTTGAGTAAAATCAATGACTGGTCATAATATTCTGTCACCAAAACAAGATCAATCTCTTTCTCAAGCTGTGTAAAGTACTCTTCCGTAATAGCGTCGTTATCATGGTAACGATGATCTAATCCAAGATGCCATGCTTGTGAGTTTTTCCCCACTCTCCATGAACGCGTACCATATTGCATCCTCGATCGGACGTACTCGGGGTTAGTGAAATAATCGGATATTGTCTTTGAAGGCGAGTTCATCATATATTTTTCTAGGTGAAAGAATTTGAAGACAGACTCAAAATGAGCGGCTGGTTCTCGGACGATTGTCACATACACAGTTTCTATAGCGCTAGGTTTTATGACCAAATGCCCCTTTTCAATCGAAACTGAGTTTGTACGATCCGCTTGAAGGAGATAGCGTCTATTGTTTCTACTTGTACCAGGTGTAGGTAACACTGCGTCTTTGCCATTCTTGCCATCTATATGGTATATACTAAACTGTCCATAGTATTCTTGTGTCTTGTGTAATACCCTTTGCCTCGTCAGCGGATAATCGTTATTTCGACCAAATCGGTCAATAAGAGTGACTAGTGTAGTACTTCCCGTTTTCCTATTAAAGATGTACACAATGTCGTTAAGTCTTGAGTTACAATGAGATGGTACATGTATACTTGATGTGTTTGATGGCAGTGTCAGTACTCCCTGTGACGTTGTCTTTTCAGGTTCATTTTGTGCCCGAACCGTGACGACATTCTGCCACCAATTCGTTGATGGGATCTTTTCAATTGTATCTGGCTGCCCTTCTGTCTGAACAGAAATGAGTTCCTCGCTCCATGGACTAACGTCAGAAAGATTACGTCTGTTCAGAGAATGAAAGGAAGAAAAGAGGAAGAAATAATGATCATTGTTATGCATTGACACAGAGGGCGCTAACCCGTTCCTTGAAATTGTTGATAATTTTTATTCACTACGATATGTCTCGTTACAACTATTAAATAAGCTTATTTTGAGGAGGTTACAATATGGAAGGCCATGTGTTGCAATATCCAATAAAACACATTTTATGAATCAAATTTCATTTATATTCTTAAATGCTATGTATGATGAATAGCCATATAGCGATATCATAAAGTTATTCATATACCTAATGTGGCTAAAAAGCCACCTAGCTGGGTATTGTGTAATCCAGCAATACTGCACCGTACTTCATTGCTGATTGGTGACTATAATCATTTGCAAACCTCCTCTGCCTCGAAGGCGAAGAAACTTATGAGCTCAGCTAACAGCAGTTATGACGTCATTTTCATTCTATGACGTCATTCATGTAAGAACGACAGGCGTGATGTTGCAACAAGAACATTAACGGGGAATTAGTGGCTAAGTCGATTACATATATTATGCAGCAGAAAATGGAATTACAGGAAATTTACCATGATGTGTTAAGTCTACAAGAATAAGGATGGAAAGATTGCCATTTCTTTACTCACGTGTGCAGTGTTGGCAACATGATTGGTCCGTGGTCAATATTTCGCCAACCAATGTATGACATGCATATTATGGATAGAACCAGTAGTGAAATAAACACATGTCGTGACTGAAACAAAACCCAAATAAACAGACACCATTATATATTTCACCTGCCCATGGATTATCACCTATATATAGATTATCACCTATACATAGATTATCACCTATACATAGATTATTACCTGTATATAGATTATCACATGTAGATGGATTATCGCCAATATATATATTATCACCTGTATATAGATTATCACCTGTATATAGATTATCACCTGTATATAGATTATCGCCAGTATATAGATTATCGCCTGTATATGGATTATCACCTGTATATAGATTATCACCTGTATAGCAGAGTGTCGCCTGTATATAGAGTATCGCCTGTATATGGATTATCACCTGTATCTAGATATTCTAATACGTTTACATATCTCAGTTTTACTGGTTAAATATATTCTGAGCGCATGGCAAACGTTGACGATACTTTAGTACGCCTGTCTCCAAATAAACTTACACACTTTGAATAGTTTGTCTTCATAAACATGTTTTTCACTCAACAGTCGAAAATATCACGTATTGTTGTCATAATACAGGAAATAGTATAGTCTGTTGTCATAATAAAAGCGTTTGTCACTCAAATGACTAAAATGTCTATCAAAACTTGAAATGTGTAAAACTCAACTTTATTAAAATAAAAGAAGTGAGAATCAACAACTATATTAAAATAAAAGAAATGAGAATTAGCCATGTATTAGTGGTAGCTGATAGTGTGGCATGAATGTTGTATCTTAGAGACTTCTGGACAGTTCGTCCATAGATATGAAATATTTATAAAATTTAATGGAAACCATGAGAGTAGAGAAAACGTCGCTTGGCGCAATAAAAATCGAACATCGCTAGATTTTCTTGGTGTGAATTGAACTACCGTTATCTTAGCAGATCATGGCCAGATTGTGTAGAGTGTAACAACATATACGTATTTTAGGCATCATGATGTCAATGGATTCAATCATTGTCGTGTCACACGGTATATTATAGTATTAAATATTAATGAGATTTGTGTTGTTTGTGATGATAAAGATTCAGTGTTAGTAAAATGTTGCGAATCACAATTCAATTAACGCCTTGAGTAACGAGACTGACGTAATGTGTGAAGATAACGTAGTGTAAAATCAGAATATAGTCGTCAGGAACTAGACTAGATGTTGCAGAACCAGACGACATCTTGTTTCTTCCTTGTCTGTGTTTCTATTGAACTGATTTCCATTGCATCAACAAACTCGATTCTCAACAGCTGGCAGATTATCATGAAATCGTTCCAATGCGAAGATTGAACATAATTATGGGAAGCCGTTCAGGCCAAAAGTATTTTTTTTATTTTAGCTGCAGTATTTTATATTTTTCGTACTTACAAACTAATTTTAACAGTTTATGTACTTTTATTCCATATGAAGGCCCATTAGGGACATTTCCAGAAGCAAAAAAAAATAATTATCTCGAGATAACGAGATAGTTTCTCGAGATCTCGAAAAACTATCTCGTTATCTCGAGAAACTATATCGAGATCTCGAGATAGTTTCTCGAGATCTCGAGAAACATCTCGAGATCTCGAGAAACTATCTCGTTATCTCGAGAAACATCTCGAGATCTCGAGAAACTATCTCGTTATCTCGAGAAAACTTTCTCGAGATCTCGAGAAACTATCTTGAGATCTCGAGAAATAATTATCTCGAGATAATGAGATAGTTTTCTCGAGATCTCGAAAAACTATCTCGTTATCTCGAGAAACTATATCGAGATCTCGAGAAACTTTCTCGAGATCTCGACAAACATCTCGCGATCTCGAGAAACTATCTCGTTATCTCGAGAAAACTTTCTCGAGATCTCGAGAAACTATCTTGAGATCTCGAGAAACTATTTCGTTATCTCGAGATAGTTTCGATAAATTGAAAAAGACATGGTGACAGTGATGGTGATATTACGAACCCCTGTTCTCTCGTACTTTGCTTCCACATACTGATACTGTTAGCCGGAAGGTGATTCGCATTGCCCCCCCCCCCCCCCCATGGCGAAATTGGAAGTCAAGAATTTATGAAAAATTTGATACCTACATACATATGTACGTACGTACGTACGTACGTACGTACGCAAGCACGTACATACATACATACATACATACATGTACATACATACATACATACATGCATACATGCATACATGCATACATGCATACATACATACATACATACATACATACATACATACATACATACATACGTTACTGATGACAGAATACAACTTTTTAATATTCGCTAAGTTTTCATATTTTGCGAGGTCACCGTGAACTCTCAGCTGTCATGAATTAATACTTAGAACAAATGTTTGCATTTCGCGAATATTATTCTTCTAAGATGACAACATTAAGTAATTAAAAGATCATCAGTATCAAATAATGACTGATTACAGGCAGTTGGAAGAACAATGACGTGATCACATTGTTTAGCTAGTTTTCATATTTGTCAATATTATTTGCATTGAATTAAGGCGACGGCAATACTTCCGTTTTAGTCATTTACGGTGCTGATTATTTGAGTATTGTATATTTTATGTTTATAATGGAATAAATGTAATGAAGTTCGGATTCATTCTTTGGAAGTTGGAGCAGAAGGCAACAGCTAGGCCTAGACTAGGAGCTTAGATCTGCCCCGTGGCCACTTCTAAATGATCCAGGTTAACCATGAACATTGTGTGTAGTTTGAGCTAATTCCCTAAAAGGCCAAGCCGATCCCGTGTACAGAGCGGGGGGAGAGAGAGAGAGAGAGAGAGAGAGAGAGAGAGAGAGAGAGAGAGAGAGAGAGAGAGAGAGAGAGAGAGAGAGAGAGAGAGAGAGAGAGAGAGAGAGAGAGAGAGAGAGAGAGAGGGGGGAGGGAGAGAGGGAGGGAGGGAGGGAGAGGGAGAGAGGGAGGGAGGGAGGGAGGGAGGGAGGGAGGGAGGGAGGGAGAGAGAGAGAGAGAGAGAGAGAAAGAGAGAGAGAGAGAGAGAGAGAGAGAGAGAGAGAGAGAGAGAGAGAGAGAGAGAGAGAGAGAGAGAGAGAGAGAGAGAGAGAGAGAAACATTGAAGGAGGGTTACGTTCACAGTACCTACATCCAATTCTCCATATTTTGTAAGAACCTACGGTCGAGCTTACACTACAGTATTTGGTGACTTTATGTTGTACATTACCGACACTTTCTATGATAATAACTATCCTTTCTAGTATATCGACAGCGGAAAAAATTTGTCGAACTTCTACTGTTCCTGTTTCTGTGGGATGACTGCATATTTTACATGATTTAGTGTAAGACTCAAGACTTTTACACTGAAGGAGATGCAAACGTCCTCTCGCGACAAGTCGACACAGTCGCTTGTAAACTGTTATTCATTTCCTAAATGGTTTTATTCTTGTCTATGACGGTCCTAATACAGAACAATGACGTTATTATAGGGATTGGCGATATTCTTATAAAATCGGTTGTATTTGTGACATCGCTACCGATTTTATAAGTATATCGCCAATCCCTATAATAACGTCTTTGTTCTGTATTAGGACCGTCATAGACAAGAATAAAACCATTTAGGAAAGGAATAACAGTTTACAAGCGACTGTGCCATGATCCCAGATTATCGTCAATCTTGTGATTGTTGATGAGGTAAGTGGAAGATAGCCGATGGTTTACTTTCCCAGCTTCTCGGATCACTATCCTCTGTTTTATTATTTTATCGGTATTGTATATGGCATATCCTGCAAGATTTGGACTATCGTCGTCGTCTTGGGGTTAAAAAGAATGACCTTGTGGAAGACAAGTTCAGGTTGAACCATCGTCATACATCACCGCCCTCTATGGCGAGTGTTATCACCCTTACGTCTCCAACGATTTCATTTTCATCAATTTCCACCAGGTCCTTTTCTGTGAATATTATATTTGGATAGTAAAAATTAAGCTTTGACATGCACATTACATTAAAAAAAACCAAAGTTTTTGCAGAAGTTGGTAAGAGTGAGGCGTCTGTCTTTGTCAACGTTCTTTAAATTCCGTTATAAGTTTCTTAACATGTTCATTGTTGCTAGAGTTTTCTATATTTATCTGGTAGCCGATCGATATATATATATATATATATATATATATATATATATATATATATATATATATATATATATATATATATATATATATATATATATATATATATATATATATATATCAACATGGGTAAATTAATCAGCGGTCATAATAAAGCCATACTTTCAAAAGCTAAGCAAACACAACAAAATACCTGTAACTGCACAAAACCAAAGGAGTGCCCTCTCGCAGGAAAATGCCTCATAAAAAGCGTTGTTTACAAAGCAACAGTTACCACTAACCAAGATCACAAATCATACATAGGCGTTAGTGACACAGAATTCAAAAGCAGGTTTAACAACCACAAGTCTTCATTTAAACTTGATCACAAGAAGAAAGACACTGCGCTCAGTAAATACATTTGGCACCTAAAAGACAGCAACACTAATTACGACGTACACTGGTCAGTTCTCAAGCAGGCTTCCTCATACTCTAACGTTACCAAACGATGTCAACTATGCCTCTGGGAAAAATATTTTATCATAACTGCCGACAAATCAACGAACTTGAACAGCAGAACTGAATTAATCAGTAAATGCCGGCACGCTAACAAGTTCTTACTTAATAATACGTAACCTTTGTTGTCAATCTTTTTGTGTACACACAGCCGTCAGTGAACACACATAAGTTATGTACATAAAGCAGGATGTATACTATTAAACCACACTATTACACCTGACGATCCTTCGGGTGAAACGGTCCGTAGTGTAATTCCACAATGTAATATCAGACTCGTCTTCTTTCATTTTATATATATATATATATATATATATATATATATATATATATATATATATATATATATATTTGTTTACGCTCATACATTGGTATACATGAATTTTGAATGAACACTATAGCATGTCTCACGTCTTTTCATTCCTCTCCCAGTTGTTCCCAGTGTATTGTCCATGCAATATACCAAATTTACATACATACATACATACATACATACATACATACATACATACATACATACATACATACATACATACATACATACATACATACATACATACATACATACATACACACACACACACACACATACATACATACATACATACATACATACATACATACATACATACACACACACACATATACATACATACATACATACATACATACATACATACATACATACACACACACACATACATACATACATACATACATACATACATACATACATACATACATACGTACATACGTACATACACGTACGTACATACATACATACGTACATACGTACATACGTACACACATACATACATACATACATACGTACATACATACATACATACGTACATACATACATACGTACATACGTACACACATACTTATTTAACGAATATCTGGAAAAGACTATAAAATAACTGAAGTTCAAAACTCTATAAAATACTTCAATACAAAGTTAACGAAAGCTAGTAAAACGGTAGTGTAACTGGTCTGTGATGAATGGAAACGCCTCTGTTAAGGTGATTCGTTTAGACTATATGCGAACTCACTATACAATATACAATAATATCTTGTAAGTTGTATAGTGCAAAGCAGAACTCGGAACGAAATCGCTGATGTCACACTAATGGCAATCTAACTACAGATTGGATTTTAATCAGATTGAAAGAAGTTCATATTCCCATAAATAACAGGAATAGTGCACGTACTATATATTTCGAGATATTTCTCGAGATAACGAGATAGTTTCTCGAGATATCGAGATAGTTTCTCGAGATAACGAGATATAGTTTCTCGAGATCTCAAGATATTTCTCGAGATAACGAGATAGTTTCTCGAGAAACTATCTCGTTATCTCGAGAAACATCTCGCGATCTCGAGAAACTATCTCGTTATCTCGAGAAAACTTTCTCGAGATCTCGAGAAACTATCTTGAGATCTCAAGAAACTATTTCGTTATCTCGAGATAGTTTCGATAAATTGAAAGAGACAGACGGTGTCAGTGATGGTGATATTAACCCCTGTTCTGTTGTACTTTGCTTCCACATACTGATACTGTTAGCCGGAAGGTGATTCGCATTGCCCCCCCCCCCCCTTGCGAAAATGGAAGTCAAGAATTAATGAAAAATTGGATACCTACATACATATGTACGTTCGTACGTACGTACGCAAGCACGTACATACATACATACATACATACACACACACACACACACACACACACACACATACATACATACATACATACATACATACATACATACATACATACATACATACATACATAACCAATTGGCATCGTCACGTGACACCTTCTAAACCTTCACTGTAAATGACTATTCCCCATACACGCGAAGGTTTTATGTAAGTCGACTATTCTGACAGAAAATAAGTCTTGGACATAACCAAGTCTTGTAAACCGCTGATTGAATCCCTTTATTTTGAATATTTTTTCATCTAGAGACACAAAGTTACGTCTTCACCAAATATCAAGGCAAATGGCACATAGGCACATACACAAACACATACACACATCCCTCACAGACACATTTTATGAGATAATGGTACTGAATTATTACACTCATGTCAAAGCATGGTCCCCATTTATAATTACATTTAACACATTTCACAAAGTTTTTATAGCACAATGTACAATGATCTTTATTTATTGAGAAAACAACTGAACTAGTTTCAGAAAATACCAAAAAGCTTATTACAGTGAGTCGTCACCTACCATTACTTGTGATCTCACAGAAACATCAAGTGTTGAGCTAGTGTATTTTAAGAGTACCCTTGCTATGGGGCTATTGCATCATGGGAGTCAGAAGAAATATATTAGAGATATGCTGCACCCCCATATACAAAATGGCAGCCATGAATATTTAGTATGCAACAAACCACTGAATACATTAAAATTGCAGACTCCCAGGATGCAATGGCCAAAGATACCCTTTGAAGGCACAAGAACTTGATACCAATACATTATATACCAATAAAGCAGCCACCCACCCAGTATCTGCCAACTACTTTGGTGATCACTTAAAATACCAAAAAACACTTTAATAAATGGGTAAAAAAAACTCCAGAAAACACAGGCGTCATCAGGTTGAGGACAGCCATTTCAAGATTTAATAACACCTACAATTACTTGTAATTTCCAGGTAACATCAAGTTGATCTTAACCTAGTCCATTTATACAGTGCCTTTGCTATGAGCTATTGCATCATTCGATTCTACACTTTAGCAAAATGTCACTATATCCTGGAGATGCTTTCTTTTTTAAAATATGCAAGGTGTGCTTCACATTATTCAAAGTAGGCACTAAACAAGGAAAAAGGCTAAGCATAGAACAACATGATGGTTTTTATTATTAACTACCGATATATGGTAGTACATTACCAGATCTTCTCTTTATCAATTTTGTCATCACTTTTCTGGAACAATGATTTTGTACAATCACAACATTGACAATTTTGTAATTATACAAGTTGAAAATCACAATTATATCCTGACTTTGTTGCTTTCATAAACAAGTATGCAAAATTCTATGTAACATCTTTGGAAAAACACTGATCTAAACGACAAACACACTAAACTTAAAACCAATGAAAACTGTGATAAAAGCCAACAGATCTGCGTTAACATCATAATAACTTTATACTTAATTACATGTGTCTATTTCCTCCTAAGTGGTCAACATATTTCACTAACATTTGTTCTGAATATGCTATTACATAGCTATCATATGTAACTTATTTCTTAGTCTATAGTCACTTTACACATCTCTATAGAATTATACATGTTTTCCCTTGATCGCTTCCATTTCAGATGTTTTTATCACAAATTGTCCTTCATATAAATGACATCCTGCATGAAAAAACTGATCTAATAGGTAGATAGTCGACTACTTCTAAACCTTTAACAATGACTACCGCCACTTTGTCCACTTACTCTATGGGTAGTCATGTTATAATTATGGTATGCGATTACTTTATTGCATTTTGGACAAACTTGATAATATGAATGCCGTTGCCTGAATGATGAAATGGACATCAACCGGACACTATATCTATGTATTACTAAAATCTGTGTTTGGCTTGGCCGGTTCATGTCCAAGACTGATTTTGTCACATAGAAATATGTGGGTAGAGACAAGGTGTCACTCAAATCTTGAAAATCACCCTCACTATTTCCAAACTGTACTATACCTGAGCTTTCATTAGCTTGTGCGTGAACAGGTGGTAATGACTGGTGTGGCTGAGAAGAAATAGTTTCACTATCTATTTCTGAGATTAAGTCATCTCTACCCATGCTGTTCACAAAATGTGTGTGTGTACTACTCGACTGTTCTCCTGTATTTTCAATATTGTCCTCATCAAATGCTGGTGGTAAATCGTTGTCATCGTCAACCTGTGGGAGATTGAAATCTCGCACACTTGAAGTTGGTAGGGTCTCTCCTGCATTGGCTGCGTGCTCATTGCTAGAAACAGGTTTTTTCTTTGTAGACAAATAAAACCTTAGTATTTTAAAACCAGTCCTTTCATATATATAGCCAACACTGCTTTCGTCATCTACAGTATTTTGCTCTATATCTTTCAGATCAACTTCATATTCTTCAATTCTCCCTCTTGCAGACATACCATTAGGGAAGAAGTACTCCTTACCAAGCTTTATGAGGTCAGCCTTTTTAGACGTCTTTTTTACAGACACAAATCTTGTCCCGCCACCTTTTTTACTGCGGACCTGCTTGTACGTTTGGATTTCAAAGTCATAGTCTATCCAGCCAACTTCAATTTTCCTGTGTGTCTTACTGGAATTTCTTATCCCAAAATATCTCGGTTGGTTGTCTTTTAGTCTACTAGTGTTGTTAGCTTCATCTGATGACGCTGAATCTTTAGCTTTATCTCTTACGTGAAATTTTTGACGAAATTTTGTTAACAATGATGACTTTCTTTTCACTGTTCTTGAACTAGGCTGTACTGTTTTTAGACAAAAGTCTGACATCGCAAATCCGTCGTCAGATGATGCAACGTATTTAGCTAGCATCTCATCATTCATGATGTAGAACGACCGACGGGCCAATCTGGAATTATAAGAGGAAGACAAAATTTGACATCAAAAGGCTAACTTTCAGTTACTTGTAAAGTCTGGGGTTCTTTACTGAAAATAATCAAATTCTTTTCAGTAAAGCTCCATTATTTTGTGCCTTGGGCAAAATAATGGAGCTTTAACAAAAGTGTCCGATTGTTTACAATAAATTGCCAAGCCTTGTCTTATAATGTAACTTATACTTCAACTTACTCGAGTCTTACATCATCAAATCAACCCAGTTATGTACAGTCCTGTTACAGAACCTCTAACAAAAAAGCATCCCTTCCATTGTAATCAAGATGTCCCGTCCAAAATAACATGACATTCACTAGAGTATGTTGATTAATCTCCAACAGAGATACTTTCCATAATTTGTTACTGTCGTGATTTCTGTTCAATATACACACAGAGTTGATGAAAATAAACATTCATAACACTGTCCTGTTTTTTTTTTTCGGACAGCGGACAATGATATCGGTTACAATGGACCACAAGCTTATTTACCAGACTCTTTGCTGGGATGCGAATGCCCTCAACGGCGAGAGTCTGGTTAAGCGAGACTACGCTACAGACTATCATGGCACGGCAAGCATGAAGATTTCACGGAAAATATAATCTAGTTTGAACTGAGTACTGAGACAAAACCATCAGTAAGATATTTGGAGATTTAAATAACAGCGAAATTACATTAAAGTGATTTTGTGATATTTCCGCGTACTTTGCCGTAGCGAAAACGCTGGCAAAAGAGTTGTTACACACGGTAACTTTGTGATCGAAAATATTTAGTGCTCTCAAAACTGATACCCCAATGAGTGTTGAATCAAATTGTTATTTCGCCTGTTATTTCGTATTAGTTCTTGGGCATCAAAATATGACAGTTCCGGAGAAAACAGCGAGGGTCGCAGGACAAGCCGATATCTGTCTGAAAACATATTCTGTCCGAAAACTGCGGTAGAAAGTGTGCTCTACTCCTTTTTACGTGTTTAAAAGATTGTTCACACATCGGGGAAACATTTTAAAACTGAACCATTGCTTACACTACCCATATGCATTTATCAATGAACACAATCCTTCTTGATAAAGCTAGACCACAAACGTAATACTACCTAGGCTTGAGCGAGACACAGGTGTTTACAAATTCCACCATGCCCAAACTGTCCTTGTTAACGATCGTATGAATCATGCAGAATTACGACCAAAACTAAGTAAAATGTACATCATAAATCTTGTAGACGCCGACAAAAAACTGTTAATAAATAAGCAAAAAGCTTTACTTACATTTTTGAGAGAGCACACACAAGACACTGTGCGACGAGAGTACAGCTAGTTCACTGCAACTTTGCCGCTAGAGTTCGTCATAACGGAAGTCAGATTCGCATAATTTCTCGTTATCTCGAAAAACTATCTCGTTATCTCGACAAACTATCTTGAGATCATGAGATGCATGAGATGAGATAACGAGGTAGTTTCTCGAGATAACGTGATAGTTTTTCGAGATAACGAGATAGTTACTCGAGAAAACGAGATAGTTTCTCGAGATAATGAAATAGTTTCTCGAGATCATGAGAAACTATCTCGTTATCTCGAGAAACATCTCGCGATCTCGAGAAACTATCTCGTTATCTCGAGAGAAATATCTCGAGATCTCAAGAAAACTTTCTCGAGATCTCGAGAAACTATCTCGTTATCTCGAGAAACATCTCGCGATCTCGAGAAACTATCTCGTTATCTCGAGAAAACTTTCTCGAGATCTCGAGAAACTATCTTGAGATCTCAAGAAACTATTTCGTTATCTCCAGATAGTTTCGATAAATTGAAAGAGACAGACGGTGTCAGTGATGGTGATATTAACCCCTGTTCTGTTGTACTTTGCTTCCACATACTGATACTGTTAGCCGGAAGGTGATTCGCATTGCCCCCCCCCCCCCCTTGCGAAAATAGAAGTCAAGAATTTATGAAAAATTGGATACCTACATACATATGTACGTTCGTACGTACGTACGCAAGCACGTACATACATACATACATACATACATACATACATACATACATACATACATACATACATACATACATACATAAATACATACATAACCAATTGGCATCGTCATGTGACACCTTCTAAACTTTCACTGTAAATGACTATTCCCCATACACGCGAAGGTTTTATGTAAGTCGACTATTCTGACAGAAAATAAGTCTTGGACATAACCAAGTCTTGTAAACCGCTGATTGAATCCCTTTATTTTGAATATTTTTTCATCTAGAGACACAAAGTTACGTCTTCACCAAATATCAAGGCAAATGGTACATAGGCACATACACAAACACATACACACATCGCTCACAGACACATTTTATGAGATAATGGTACTGAATTATTACACTCATGTCAAAGCATGGTCCCCATTTATAATTACATTTAACACATTTCACAAAGTTTTTATAGCACAATGTACAATGATCTTTATTTATTGAGAAAACAACTGAACTAGTTTCAGAAAATACCAAAAAGCTTATTACAGTGAGTCGTCACCTACCATTACTTGTGATCTCACAGAAACATCAAGTGTTGAGCTAGTGTATTTTAAGAGTACCCTTGCTATGGGCTATTGCATCATGGGAGTCAGAAGAAATATATTAGAGATATGCTGCACCCCCATATACAAAATGGCAGCCATGAATATTTAGTATGCAACAAACCACTGAATACATTAAAATTGCAGACTCCCAGGATGCAATGGCCAAAGATACCCTTTGAAGGCACAAGAACTTGATACCAATACATTATATACCAATAAAGCAGCCACCCACCCAGTATCTGCCAACTACTTTGGTGATCACTTAAAATACCAAAAAACACTTTAATAAATGGGTAAAAAAAACTCCAGAAAACACAGGCGTCATCAGGTTGAGGACAGCCATTTCAAGATTTAATAACACCTACAATTACTTGTAATTTCCAGGTAACATCAAGTTGATCTTAACCTAGTCCATTTATACAGTGCCTTTGCTATGAGCTATTGCATCATTCGATTCTACACTTTAGCAAAATGTCACTATATCCTGGAGATGCTTTCTTTTTTAAAATATGCAAGGTGTGCTTCAGATGGCCATGGCCACATTATTCAAAGTAGGCACTGAACAAGGAAAAAGGCTAAGCATAGAACAACATGTTGGTTTTTATTATTAACTACCGATATATAGTAGTACATTACCAGATCTTCTCTTTATCAATTTTGTCATCACTTTTCTGGAACAATGATTTTGTACAATCACAACATTGACAATTTTGTAATTATACAAGTTGAAAATCACAATTATATCCTGACTTTGTTGCTTTCATAAACAAGTATGCAAAATTCTATGTAACAGATCTTTGGAAAAACACTGATCTAAACGACAAACACACTAAACTTAAAACCAATGAAAACTGTGATAAAAGCCAACAGATCTGCGTTAACATCATAATAACTTTATACTTAATTACATGTGTCTATTTCCTCCTAAGTTGTCAACATATTTCACTAACATTTGTTCTGAATATGCTATTACATAGCTATCATATGTAACTTATTTCTTAGTCTATAGTCACTTTACACATCTCTATAGAATTATACATGTTTTCCCTTGATCGCTTCCATTTCAGATGTTTTTATCACAAATTGTCCTTCATATAAATGACATCCTGCATGAAAAAACTGATGTAATAGGTAGATAGTCGACTACTTCTAAACCTTTAACAATGACTACCGCCACTTTGTCCACTTACTCTGTGGGTAGTCATGTTATAATTATGCTATGTGATTACTTTATTTTTTTGGACAAACTTGATAATACGAATGCCATTGCCTGAATGATCAACCGGACACTATATCTATGTATTACTAAAATTTGTGTGTGGCTTGGTCGGTTCATGTCCAAGACTGATTTTGTCACATAGAAATATGTGGGTAGAGACAAGGTGTCACTCAAATCTTGAAAATCTACCCGACTATTTCCAAACTGTACTATACCTGAGCTTCCATTAGCTTGTGCGTGAACAGGTGGTAATGACTGGTGTGGCTGAGAAGAAATAGTTTCACTATCTATTTCTGTGATAAACTAATTTATATACTCATTCAGAAAGATTCAGCACATAAACTAAATTTCCTTATCAAATCTCAGCAATGACTTTGATGCAAAAAATTTGGAAATATAGGGCAAAGAAAGCCTCAACCAATGACAATATAGTTACACATCTGCATACAATCACACAAACCTGGTACAGTCTATAGTTTAATGTAAATACAACAGCCTCAATTTGCAGAATAACTTCATCATATCCAGTATGGTTCATATCAGGTGTCTATTATTCATCATGGAGTACTGTCATGTCTGTAGACACACCTGGCGTGTTTGGTTTGTAATCATGAGTGGTTGCATAGAGACATGTAACTACAGACTGTAACTAGTTATATGTGACTGTGTATTGACCTGTAACTACAGACTGTAACTAGTTATATGTGACTGTGTATTGACCTGTAACTACAGACTGTAACTAGTTATATGTGACTGTGTATTGACCTGTAACTACAGACTGTAACAAGTTATATGTGACTGTGTATTGACCTGTAACTACAGACTGTAACTAGTTATATGTGACTGTGTATTGACCTGTAACTACAGACTGTAACTAGTTATATGTGACTGTGTATTGACCTGTAACTAGTTATATGTGACTGTGTATTGACCTGTAACTACAGACTGTAACTAGTTATATGTGACTGTGTATTGACCTGTAACTACAGACTGTAACAAGTTATGTGACTGTGTATTGACCTCTAACAAGTTATATGTGACTGTGTATTGACATGTAACTACAGACTGTAACAAGTTATGTGACTGTGTATTGACCTCTAACAAGTTATATGTGACTGTGTATTGACCTGTAACTACAGACTGTAACTAGTTATATGTGACTGTGTATTGACCTCTAACTAGTTAAATGTGACTGTGTATTGACCTGTAACTACAGACTGTAACTAGTTATATGTGACTGTGTATTGACCTGTAACTACAGACTGTAACTAGTTATATGTGACTGTGTATTGACCTGTAACTAGTTATATGTGACTGTGTATTGACCTGTAACTACAGACTGTAACTAGTTATATGTGACTGTGTATTGACCTGTAACTACAGACTGTAACTAGTTATATGTGACTGTGTATTGACCTGAAACTAGTTATATGTGACTGTGTATTGACCTGTAACTACAGACTGTAACTAGTTATATGTGACTGTGTATTGACCTGTAACCACAGACTGTAACTAGTTATATGTGACTGTGTATTGACCTGTAACTACAGACTGTAACAAGTTATATGTGACTGTGTATTGACCTGAAACTACAGACTGTAACTAGTTATATGTGACTGTGTATTGACCTGTAACTACAGACCGTAACTAGTTATATGTGACTGTGTATTGACCTGTAACTACAGACTGTAACTAGTTATATGTGACTGTGTATTGACCTGTAACTACAGACTGTAACTAGTTATATGTGACTGTGTATTGACCTGTAACTACAGACTGTAACTAGTTATATGTGACTGTGTATTGACCTGTAACTAGTTATATGTGACTGTGTATTGACCAGTAACTACAGACTGTAACTAGTTATATGTGACTGTGTATTGACCTGTAACAAGTTATATGTGACTGTGTATTGACCTGTAACTACAGACTGTAACAATTAAGTTATATGTGACTGTGTATTGACCTGTAACTACAGACTGTAACAATTAAGTTATATGTGACTGTGTATTGACCTGTAACTACAGACTGTAACTAGTTATATGTGACTGTGTATTGACCTGTAACTACAGACTGTAACAAGTTATATGTGACTGTGTATTGACAAGTAACTACAGACTGTAACTAGTTATATGTGACTGTGTATTGACCTGTAACAAGTTATATGTGACTGTGTATTGACCTGTAACTACAGACTGTAACAATTAAGTTATATGTGACTGTGTATTGACCTGTAACTACAGACTGTAACAATTAAGTTATATGTGACTGTGTATTGACCTGTAACTACAGACTGTAACTAGTTATATGTGACTGTGTATTGACCTGTAACTACAGACTGTAACAAGTTATATGTGACTGTGTATTGACCTGTAACTAGACTGTAACAAGTTATATGTGACTGTGTATTGACCTGTAACTAGTTATATGTGACTGTGTATTGACCTGTAACTACAGACTGTAACAAGTTATATGTGACTGTGTATTGACCTGTAACTACAGACTGTAACTAGTTATATGTGACTGTGTATTGACCTGTAACTACAGACTGTAACAAGTTATATGTGACTGTGTATTGACCTGTAACTACACACTGTAACTAGTTATATGTGACTGTGTATTGACCTGTAACTAGTTATATGTGACTGTGTATTGACCTGTAACTAGACTGTAACTAGTTATATGTGACTGTGTATTGACCTGTAACTACAGACTGTAACTAGTTATATGTGACTGTTTATTGACCTGTAACTACAGACTGTAACTAGTTATATGTGACTGTGTATTGACCTGAAACTACAGACTGTAACTAGTTATATGTGACTGTGTATTGACCTGAAACTACAGACTGTAACTAGTTATATGTGACTGTGTATTGACCTGAAACTACAGACTGTAACTAGTTATATGTGACTGTGTATTGACCTGTAACTACAGACTGTAACAATTAAGTTATATGTGACTGTGTATTGACCTGTAACTACAGACTGTAACTAGTTATATGTGACTGTGTATTGACCTGTAACTAGTTATATTGACTGTGTATTGACCTGTAACTACAGACTGTAACTAGTTATATGTGACTGTGTATTGACCTGTAACTACAGACTGTAACTAGTTATATGTGACTGTGTATTGACCTGTAACTACAGACTGTAACTAGTTATATGTGACTGTGTATTGACCTGTAACTACAGACTGTAACTAGTTATATGTGACTGTGTATTGACCTGTAACTACAGACTGTAACTAGTTATATGTGACTGTGTATTGACCTGTAACTAGTTATATGTGACTGTGTATTGACCTGTAACTACAGACTGTAACAAGTTATATGTGACTGTGTATTGACCTGTAACTACAGACTGTAACTAGTTATATGTGACTGTGTATTGACCTGTAACTACTTATATGTGACTGTGTATTGACCTGTAACTACAGACTGTAACAAGTTATATGTGACTGTGTATTGACCTGTAACTACAGACTGTAACTAGTTATATGTGACTGTGTATTGACCTGTAACTACAGACTGTAACTAGTTATATGTGACTGTGTATTGACCTGTAACTACAGACTGTAACAAGTTATATGTGACTGTGTATTGACCTGTAACTACAGACTGTAACTAGTTATATGTGACTGTGTATTGACCTCTAACTAGTTATATGTGACTGTGTATTGACCTGTAACTACAGACTGTAACTAGTTATATGTGACTGTGTATTGACCTCTAACTACAGACTGTAATTGTTATATGTGACTGTGTATTGACCTGTAACTACAGACTGTAACTAGTTATATGTGACTGTGTATTGACCTGTAACTACAGACTGTAACAAGTTATATGTGACTGATGTGTATTGACCTGTAACTACAGACTGTAACTAGTTATATGTGACTGTGTATTGACCTGTAACTACAGACTGTAACTAGTTATATGTGACTGTGTATTGACCTGTAACTACAGACTGTAACAAGTTACATGTGACTGTGTATTGACCTGTAACTACAGACTGTAACTAGTTATATGTGACTGTGTATTGACCTGTAACTAGACTGTAACTAGTTATATGTGACTGTGTATTGACCTGTAACTAGTTATATGTGACTGTGTATTGACCTGTAACTACAGACTGTAACAAGTTATATGTGACTGTGTATTGACCTGTAACTACAGACTGTAACTAGTTATATGTGACTGTGTATTGACCTGTAACTACAGACTGTAACTAGTTATATGTGACTGTGTATTGACCTCTAACTAGTTATATGTGACTGTGTATTGACCTGTAACTACAGACTGTAACTAGTTATATGTGACTGTGTATTGACCTCTAACTACAGACTGTAATTGTTATATGTGACTGTGTATTGACCTGTAACTACAGACTGTAACTAGTTATATGTGACTGTGTATTGACCTGTAACTACAGACTGTAACAAGTTATATGTGACTGATGTGTATTGACCTGTAACTACAGACTGTAACTAGTTATATGTGACTGTGTATTGACCTGTAACTACAGACTGTAACTAGTTATATGTGACTGTGTATTGACCTGTAACTACAGACTGTAACAAGTTACATGTGACTGTGTATTGACCTGTAACTACAGACTGTAACTAGTTATATGTGAATGTGTATTGACCTGTAACTACAGACCGTAACATTTTATGTGACTGTGTATTGACCTCTAACTACAGACTGTAATTGTTATATGTGACTGTGTATTGACCTGTAACTACAGACTGTAACAAGTTACATGTGACTGTGTATTGACCTGTAACTACAGACTGTAACTAGTTATATGTGACTGTGTATTGACCTGTAACTACAGACTGTAACTAGTTATATGTGACTGTGTATTGACCTGAAACTACAGACTGTAACTAGTTATATGTGACTTTGTATTGAAACAGACTGTAACAAGTTGTATATGGGCACGTATATGTTACAGGCTATAGTTACTTGTCTCGACTTACATAATCGTACATAACTTCTTACAGTCTACGGTTCTGTTTTGTCGAACAACTTCAGTATGTTAAATTATGTCCATTACCCAGACACCACTATGCAAAATAGCATTGAACTCAGCCCGAAATTCTGGGTAACTGTTATAACATAAAGGTAGTTCTAGGACATTGGAACATGTGTGTGCTACCGGTTGGCGTCTAATACCTTCGAGCTTGACAAATGATACTTTGATTACGTCATCGGGTATGATGTCAGATCCAGTACAGAATCTAAGAAAGCACTTTAAGGTTGAACCATCAATTTCACGAACATATCGTTGGAGATGATTGGCTGTGGTCATTGCGTCTTGAGTCATCGGATCAGGAAAAAGGAACTTTTTCACTACTTTCCTTGTAGTTGGCATTTTGTCTGCATAGATATTTGCAAGTTTTTCTGTACCAAAGTCACTGGCAAGTGGTTGTAGAATAGCTCTCCACGAATCCACCACAAACATGGGTTCTTGTATCATTTCTTTGTGCGCGATTTCATGTATAATGTCAACAATATTGTCAGCTGTAGGTATCTTCCTACAATGATGAATATCCAGGGAATCGATAAGTTCATCTTTGTCCACTTTTTCGATATCTTCTATTGCTTGTTTCAACAATGCTTGTTCATAGTCTGGCACAAACATTAGGTATGCATCCATTAAGTTATGTGTCTCTCCAAACATAACTTCTTCGATAAATGGCTGGGATAACTGGATAGGAAAGTAGTTAGCTACTTCCCAACCTTTAACCAGGATTCTTGCGACTGCTTCCCATTTACCACGTGTGTAGTCATGTCGTAAGTATGGTACACGGTAGGTATTTCCAACGGTACATCTTTCATAAAATTCTGACCAAAATGCGGTAAAACAATCGCGTACCACTCCACTGCCACTACCATATTCAACATCACCATTTGGTAACATCAGCCTGATATCAATATCATCATCAAGGATACTTTCATCAGAAAACGCATTCATCATGTCATCTAGTACATTACATCTATGTATTAACAACATTCGTCTATTGCGCTGTGTGTTTCTGTTTAAGACTACACTTGTTCCATAGAAGTCTGTGGGTAGCGGTAAGGTGTCACTCAAATCTTGAAAATCACCCTCACTATTTCCAAACTGTACTATACCTGAGCTTCCATTAGTTTGTGAGTGAACAGGTGGTAATGACTGGTGTGGCTGAGAAGAAATAGTTTCACTATCTATTTCTGAGATTAAGTCATCTATACCCATGCTGTTCACAAAATGTGTGTGTGTACTTCTCGGCTGTTCTCCTGTATTTTCAATATTGTCCTCATCAAATGCTGGTGGTAAATCGCTGTCACCGTCAACCTGTGGGAGATTGAAATCTCGCACACTTGAAGTTGGTAGGGTCTCTCCTGCATTGGCTGCGTGTTCATCACTAGAAACAGGTTTTTTCTTTGTAGACAAATAAAACCTTAGTATTTTAAAACCAGTCCTTTCATATATATAGCCAACACTGCTTTCGTCATCTACAGTATTTTGCTCTATATCTTTCAGATCAACTTCATATTCTTCAATTCTCCCTCTTGCAGACATACCATTAGGGAAGAAGTACTCCTTACCAAGCTTTATGAGGTCAGCCTTTTTAGACGTCTTTTTTACAGACACAAATCTTGTCCCACCACCTTTTTTACTGCGGACCTGCTTGTACGTTTGGATTTCAAAGTCATAGTCTATCCAACCAACTTCAACTTTCCGGTGTGTCTTACGGGCATTTACATTGCCAAAAGGTCTTGGTCGTTTTTCGCCTCGACTAAAGTTAGCAGCTTCACTTGCCTCATCTGACGAGGTAGATTCTTCTTTACTTTTACTGCGTACACGAAACTTCTGGCGAATTTTCTTCATCAATGCCATCTTCTTTCTAGTTTTTGATCCAGACTGTACAGTAGCTCTCCGACAATAGTCCACTATAGCCAATCTGTCAGGATATGATGATATATAGGTAGAAAACTTTTCTTCATCCATATCTAGAATATGAGATGGGCCAATCTGGAATTACAGAGAAACACAAAATTTGTTATCATGAGGGTACACTCTAAGGAAGAAATAACATATTTCAGGTAACTACACTATGTGTTTCCAATTTTACCCATATGGTCACTTTCACCCAGAAGTAGAATTATTTCAAATCACCTGATAGATGCAGACCTTTAAAACATTCACAAGAAATACATATATCTCATTTTTATGAGTTTTTATGAAACTGACTAACACTCGTTGATGTCCCAAAGTGTATTTATTGATTTTATTAATTACTTTACTTATTGCAATAGTAACCAAGAGACAAAAGTATATATGCCGCTAAAAGATTCTATAAGATATGAAATGTATAGTCATATAATTATAGAAACAAAACAAAACCAATCAAAGGGAAAAGAGTGAGCGAGAAAATATATGCTTCAAATATTGGTGCTCAACAAATGTCATCAATAAACTATTCAAGATTTATTAATGTCTTTTCTGCGCTCAATTGCATCAATAAGGTATTGCTTGATAAATTTATCTATTTCTTTAACTTATATACTCATTGCACTGCTTTATACTAACTCTTACAAGTATGAATAAGCATATTTGTTCTTTCCCCCTGTAACAGAACATCCTGTATTTACTAATTA